>NW_009596243.1:0-3591 GCF_000690535.1 Cariama cristata | reverse complement strand
TTCCTGTCAGCCACTTTGTATGGGGAGGGATAATTCAACTCAGATATAAAACCTGCTGTTGCTAAAGCAGTCAATTTGTACTGGAGCAAAAATAAAGACAGTGAAAGTATGATATCCAAAGATGATATTTTTTCCAACCAAAATAAATACTCAAGCACATTTATTAAACAAAACAAAAAAACAGTACAGCACTACTTAAAAGCAAAGACTCTTTACAGCTATTTACTGAAAACCAGTATTTTACTCATCAAATACTAGCACCAGTTAATTTGGTTCCATCAGTCTCCCATTGACTGAAAAGCAGCAAAACATTTGAGATGCGGGTTGTAGCTGTAATGAGTTTGGACTCTGGATTGTAACTGTCCCTAGTCACGTTCTCTCCTGGAATGACCCCTGGCACTTTATTCTCATCTATTCATTCTCATTCATTTCCACACAAGCTTTTGTGAAAGGAAACTCTTTCGTCTACTTTCTTCAGTTATTAGCTTGTAACAACAGGAGGAACAAACAAGTAGAAGCCATTTTACAGGCTTGACATAGAAAAATGAAGTGCAATTTTTTGTTGCTGAGGTCTACAAAGGACTGCGACTAGGTAGTACCAGAAACATTCTGAACATACACTGATATAACTATAAAGATAAAGTAACTGCAGTTTATCCCCTGATGTGAATCTCAGAATACAGAAAAGGACTGAACATTTGTGCTGTCCAACTGTGATATTTCACTTACAAATACAAGGTTTTCACGCACAGCTTTAAGTCCAGCAAAGAACGAACTTAGCGATGACTCTCGTAATTCAGGAGTGTTCTTTCCCTGCCAAGCTACTTAATGTGCAAGGCTTCTGCTTCCTCCTCTGCAGTCCCCACTACACCCATTCACTCTTTACCTTACGGTGGCTCTGGTGCTCATCAAACCCTGCTTAATAAATCTATTCAATTCACTAACGCAGCTGAAAATTACCCCAGCTAAAAGCAGGGTAGTAACCTCTTCTGGGTTAGTGAAGGAATCAAACCTGCTCAAGGAGAGATGAGGTCCGAGACCACACAAAGAAACAACTAGTTACATGTCTGGGAGCAAAGGAAGGCAAGTGCTTCCTCCTCCTTTAGGTTGCAGCAAGATTTCAGAGCAGCTCAGCTTCAGATTACTCTGATAAGTCCAATTAAGCACTGTCAACAAAAACCTAAGAAAAACTAAAAATTGTGGAGAAGGCAGTGTAAAAACTGATGCAGATGTTTTGCAGTGCAGCATGACATTGGTTGAGAAGGTTCACACCCCACCATAGATTTGTGACAAGATGTAACTGTTTATGGGGCCACAATGTAAAACAGACCAGGAAAAGATTTGGCATTTTTAGGTATGTTTTTCTTTTCAAAGAAATAAAAAGGGGGAGCTTTTCCCCTAACCTATGACTGCATAACTGAGTGAATCTTAACATGGTGTCATGGTTTAACCCCAGCCAGCAACTAGGTACCAGGCAGCTGCTTGCTCACTCCTCCCTGCCCCAGCTAGGATAGGGAGGAGAATCAGAAAAAGGTAAAATCCACGGACCGAGAGAAGAACAGTTTAACAATTGAAATCAAGTAAAATATAATAATAGTGATGAAAAGAGAGGTAAAAAAGAGAGAGAGAGAGAGGAATAAAACCCAAGGAAAAAAAAAAAACAAGTGATGCACGCTACGATTGCTCATCACCTGCTGACCAATGCCCAGTCCATCCCCAAGCAGTGATCATCCCCTCCCAGCCAACTCCCCCCAGTTTCTGTACTGGGCATGACTTTCTATGGTATGGAACATCCCTATGGCTACTTGGGGTCAGCTGCCCTGGCTGTGCTCCCTCCCAGCTTCTTGCGCACCTCCTCATTGTTAGAGCATGGGAAACTCAAAAGTCCTTGACTTAGAGTAAGCGCTACTTAGCAACAACTAAAACATCAGTGTGTTATCAACATTAGTCTCATCCTAAATCACACAGCACTGTACCAGCTACTAGGAAGAAAATTAACTCTATGCCAGCCAAAACCAGGACACATAGCTATGAGCAGGAATCTCTTTACCAGGCTTAGTTGCTAGAGAACTTTGATTTAATTGCAGAGCTGTTCAAGCTGCTTTATCTTTAGCCAGACCTGACATCACCACTACACCTCTCATAGCTCATTTCAGGCCCATTCTCTGCTGTTATAAGTATTCATACTCCCACACAGCAAACTGGGGATCAGAAAACAGATACAAAGAAAAAATTAAGGGGGGGGGAGAGGGAATGTTCTTCTCTGTATTAGTTTCCTGATCCAGCTCACTCTACACTCACACAAACAGCTGCCACTTCTGTTTGTGTCAGTTCAGTGAAAATGTTCACTGTCAGACATGACAACTCCTGAGGTCCATACTGCTACCAGTTATTAACTTCTTTTAATCATGTATTTGGATGTTATCACAATTTCCACTCAAGAAACATTTCAATGGGAGCTTAAATGAATTATATCAGGACTGCTGCAGTCCCACTCCTTCCCTTCTCTTTATTACATGGCTCGAGAATTTTGTTGTACCAGCACTCATACACAGCTGAAAGTACAGACTCAATGACTTGTTTTTCTTTCAGATTTAGCTTGGGGCCAGCTCAATACTCAGTCCTCAAAGCACCATTACAGGAGAACCACAGAGGTGAGGCCAGAAGGAAGTGCTCACCTGCAGCGATTCCAGCTTAGATCAGCTTTCAGCATATGTTTCAGAGATGGATGCAAACAGATCCCAATTCCTCTACCTACACACTAATTTGCTGGAAGCAAGCCAATTGCAACTGCGGTGATATAACCGAGTCTAACTGCACACTGAAGCTAAGATAACTCACCTGTAGGATACTCTCTGAATACTTAGACTCCTTTAGCCTTGCATCATCATACAACGGAATCTCCTTGACCCTAACACACTAGTTAACAAGGTGTCTCCAACAGCAATACACACACACACACACACACGACAGTTGCTACTGCCAAAGATACAATGCTAGCCTCCCAGGCAAATACTAAGTCTTTTTATTCAGGTATCACTGGTACTGGAAAATGACGAAAAAATGTTCAGGCTGTGCCTATGCCCTCCTACCCTACCAGCTTCACTCCTCTCACAGCATCTTATGCCACCAGACCCCATCACCCCCTATGCCCTTCTCCCCTCCTAGGCCCAGATTCAACACACTCCCCTCTTCCTGCTCCTCTCTCCTCAAGCATCAGGCTCTCCTCACTCCCCCAGACAACCCTTATGCCCTCCAACCCTCAAACCAAGTTTGTAAAGTTGGTTGAATTTGTAAACTGTTTGTGATTTTGTGGAGAATGTTTAAAGTTGGTTGATATTGTTAAAAGTTATTGCGCCCGCGCTCTCCCCTCTCTCTCTCTCTCTCTCTCTCTCCCTCTCTCCCCTCCCCATCCCATCCCATCCCAGACCATCCCAGACCAGACTCCCTCGATATACCTCATCCCCTTCCCCTCCACCCCAGGCCAGACTGATATCCCTTGTGCGCTCCCCAAACACCCATCATTCCCCTCACCCTCACGTCAGGCCAGGCTCCCCCCCCATAACCCCTGTACCCTTCTCTTCCACCCCA
>NW_009596242.1:31881-41375 GCF_000690535.1 Cariama cristata | reverse complement strand
GAACTGACCTCAACCCCCATTCCCTGTCTCCCTGCGCAGCTGGCGGGGAGGAGGGAGAGAAAATTGTTAATCCGAGGAAGAAGGGATGGGTGGAGGGAAGGTGTTTTAAGATTTAGTTTTTATTTCTCATTATCCTACTCTGATTTGATTGGTAATAAATTAAATTAATGTCCCCAAGTCGAGTCTGCTTTGCCCATGACGGTAATTGGTGGGTGATCTCTCCCTGTCCTTATCTCCACCCAGGAGCCTTCTGTTATATTTTCTCTCCCCTGCCCAGCTGAGGAGGGCAGTGATAGAGCGGCTTTGGGGGGCACCTGACCTCTAGCCAGAGTCAACCCACCACACACTAAGTTTTGGTATTACTGACAATGAAGCATGCAAATGTGCTACCAACTGCCAAAAGAAATAAAATTGAGAGGATTTTTTGTTATGTTTATGTTGGCTATATGTGTATAATTAGAAGAATTTCTTCCTTCGAAACAGGATTGTTTCATTAGTGA
The DNA here is from genome assembly GCF_000690535.1 of Cariama cristata. Classification (NCBI taxonomy): domain Eukaryota; kingdom Metazoa; phylum Chordata; class Aves; order Cariamiformes; family Cariamidae; genus Cariama; species Cariama cristata. The sequence goes on along the minus strand of NW_009596242.1, from coordinate 40,875 downwards.
ACGCTTTGATTTATGCATGGTCAGAATCCTGTGAGGCCCTTGATGATGCCTCTTTTCAGTGGGTCCATTATCTGAAGAAGTTTTTTTCTTAATGTTTGAGTTCTTGACTCATGAAAGGCATCTGCTTTTATACTTACACTATATTCCACTTTGTAAAGGGAAAAGAGTGGTAGGATAGCCCCCAACATTTCATAAAGCTCTCAAGGATTCTGTATTTGGTACAGGTTTGCAGTGAAGTGTAGTGTGTTTTTTCTTTTCTTTTTTTTTTTTTTCTTTGCATTAAACATGATAAAAACATTCACAATTAATATCCACATAGATTTCTTTTACATTCTTGAATAGCCATCTGATGTAGTCTGGAAAATAAGGGTTGAAGCCATGGAAATTAAATGACAATTTAGGTAATATAAGTCTGTCTAGCATAGTTTATCAGATAGTAAAGTATAATGACCTAGTAATATAATCTTTCATCATATTTTTTATTATTTCTATATTAAGCCAATTAAGTTGTCTAACATTTCTACTTAATGAAGAAAACAGTGCAATTTATTGTTTGCAGTTATTGGTTACGTGATACTGACTTTAAGAAGAGAGGAGCTAATGGCTGCACAACGCTGATCCAAAAATAGCTGGTTAGACTGTAAGCCCAGAGTTTGCTCTGCAGGTTGCAAGGCCTGGCTGGTTGCTTGGGCTTAGGATCTCAGGGTAGTCTAAGTCAACTGTGTTAGCAGAGTGGTTCACTACTACAGCTGCATACTATATAATTAATCTTCTTTCCAAGATTTTTCAGTGAATCATCCTACGCTTGTCTCTCATTTCTGTATGTCTTAATTACAACACGTTTTGTTTCTCTCTTCAAAGTTACAACACAAAGCTGTTTTCAGCCGGAGTGGCCTGAGAAGGAGGGAGGGAAAAGTTGGTTTTGGTATTAGTTTTTGGTATTTGATGTTAGCGTTCCATATGCATGTCACTGGATCCAGCCATTTCTGATAGTGAGTTGCATAGCGTGGACATGTCCAGGAGATATGTTTCACATGAGGGAAGTTCCAGCAAGCAAACATCAGTGTTGCACCCAATTCGGTCCAATTCAGTACTGGTATTAGTAAGTCATCTGGGTTATATAGAAAACAGATCTTACTTTAAGAGGCTGGGTACCAATTTGATGAGACTTTTACAGAAATCTTGGTTACAAAATAAATATTTGGATAATAAAAGTAAAACATTCATTGGCACTACACAATATTTTTGTTGCAAGAATAAATCAGTTTAAAGAAAAGCTGACAACTTTGCTATACATAGGAATTTTGGGTTGGATGTGTTGGGAAGGATCTTAGTTGAGTTTTGGATCTGTTGTTGATTAGTAGTAATGTAGGCTAGGATTCAGTTTACAGATCGACACATCTAAACTTTGGTATATGAATAGGAATGTCGATACTTAGTCACACTGTAGATTATAAAGCCATTTTAGATACTCTGAGGTATCTGAGAAATCTTCATGGAGCTGGCACAGATGACACAGGACCTGCGTTTCTGGAGTGGTGGCTGGAGGCCAGGCAGGATACACTTGTGGCATCTCAAATGCATTGAGGCCCTAGATGCCTATACTTCAAAGTGAGCTAAATCAGAGTACTTAGGCTCAATTGATTTCTGTTGCTTCAATTTCCTTTGACTGTAATGGATGGGAACTTAGATACTTTAGATCTTCTGTAGACACCTCAATTTAGGTGTCTGAATCTGGGAGCTGAATCTTACCCTTAACATTGGTAACATCAGTTATGTGGAATGGAAGTGTTAGAAATGTTGGCTTGTTTTTGTAACATCTGAAAACTTATGTCTGTAACCATGACAGAATAGTTATCTAGATTGTACCTGCTTGACTAGTGCTTTTTATTGCAGCTAAACGTAAACCATAAATCTGAAAGCTCTAGGGAACACAGAAATTCAGGGAATTGTCTGTAAAAGCTCCATTTTGAGGTGATGGCAAAGGAAGCAGTTACCATACCTGGAGGCTGAAGAACACTTAGTTATTTGTAGGGTTATTTGTATACAAAATGCCAGGGAGGACATTACCAGAATATACAGGTCTTCTGTTGCCATCTGTTGTCTTCTGTTCTGTCTTCTATTGGAATGGATTTTGTTCTTCCAACTTCAAGCATATGCGTAATTTCATTCACATGAACAATTACATTAATCTGAATAGGAAGGAGTTGCTTGTGTACAGATGAGAATGTGTTTAAGTCCTTACAAAAACCACACTGGATAAACTTAAAGCTAAATGTCTTGCATTTGTTCCACTCATTTACTTCTTGCTGTGTTTGATGTCTTGCTTTAAGTGTTAAAAGTAAGGCATCAATCCCCTGCAATGCTCAATGAACTTTTAACAGATATAAAGGCACATTTTGTTTTGATATTTAAGATTTTACAACTATATTGCATGATGGGCAAGAGCCTTATAGCTTAAACAAGTGAGAATTATCTGAAATTAAGATATTTAAATAGACATGTCTGTATTTATCTAGGTGTCTAAACTCCCATATGGTCAAAGGGATTAATGACAAACACCTAATTGCTGGCCAGTTAATTTCTGAGAACATATCTAATCAGTACAGTCAATGGCACAGTAAGTGTAAATGAAAAGTAGATATATCTGTGTAGACCCCTAAATTTAGACACAAAACTCAAAATTACTCCCACCACAAAGTAAAAATTTGAATAGTTATATCTTACTATGGCCAGAATTCTGTTTTTGACAATGGTGGGATGGAACTACCTCCTAAAAGAAACCACGTGTCGAAGAAGAAGGAGGAAGATTAAATGACCCATTACAAGTCTGATGTCACTTTGCTTACTAGTGTGTAATGTAATCGTAAGAGAGTCTAAACTCTTGAGCAGTTAATAAACTTCATGTGTAATGCTCTTGTATTGAAGAGCAAAATGTGTAATCATCTCTCTTTTTCTGAGAAGAGAAAGACCAGTTAGTTTTGTTTCAATTTAGCTCATTAGGAAGCAGGTGAAAGGAGTCAAAATGGGCAATATGCCACAAAAGGGCTGTGTTAGTTCTTAACTTGGTGGTGTTTATGCTTCTTACCATTTGTGTTGTCCTGCCTGACTCAGCCACCATCTGCATCACCTCTGCGCTTCCCCGTTCATCCCAGTCCCATTTCTGATGCTGGAAGGGGAGGGGTGCTGTTTGCCTAGCCTCTTTGCTCAGACACTCGGGAGTCAGGAGAGCACACAACGATTCCTATCAGTTCCCAGCCAGAAGTATTCCCTTTTAAGATAATGCTGAAGACATGAATTGCACCTTAATCCTAGTCACACGAGAAAATAAAGAGTTCAACTGTGCTGTGTTTCTGTAGCACGATAGTTTTCTTGAGCCAAGCTCATTGAACTGCATTATTTTGATGCTAATCAAGGCACTGAAAAATCAAGTAAAGGAAAAGAAATAGATGGGCAGGATTGTCTCATTAAAGATACCTTTCTTCCAAAGGCATGTAGCAGCTACTTCTGAGTAGCTCTTCTATTTCAGTGTGCAAATCCAAATTCAGGTTTGACCAAGAAACATACAGCAAATGTTGGTGGGTATTGTGATGTACCATATGCCACCATGCTCTTGCAAAACTTCATGGCACATTAAATATAGATACTAACTTGGGTTAAAGACTGACATACTGAAAGCAAATCCTACCAAAACCAGAATTTTAAAACATGAAAACTTTTTCATATTCTACCAAAGAAAATTAAGTATTTCTGTTAAGTCTTACTGTGATCCTTGTACAGAACAGAACTACAGCTGAAACCCCCGGTTAACATCTTCTGAAGCAAATGTTATATTGGTAGGAGCAGCTGTGGGTGAAGGAAAAAGACCTACCTGGGATGAAACTGGGAGGGAAGGAAAACATTTGTGTCAGGCATCTGTGTGTTAGCAGCTGGAAGCCAAACAGGTACTCAGTAGCTTGCTCATCAGAGGAAAGATTCACTTCTTTTTGAGTTGCCGTAATTAGAAGGATGCTTAAAAATACAGTTTTAAGATGTGCTTATCTGTGTGGAAAGCTTTCCTTTTTTTTTTAAATTTTAATTGCTCACTAAACAAACCTCAAGACTGCACCTTCTTTGCAGTAGTTCTGCAGAAACATGCCTTCTACCATTTCTTTCTGCTTGTGTCCTTTTGTGTTGCGTTATCTTAGGCTGTTTCTTTAGATTTCATTTATACCATTGTAGTATTAGAAGCGAAGACAACAGTATTGAGATTGACCTCTGCCTTCCTCTAAGCAACTGTGTGTATAGTATTTAAAATATTTATTTGTGTTAGTTTTTTATCATGCTAGTGAAGAGAAATTTGTTGCTTAGTCCTATCAGAAGCCCAGAATACAGTAGCTGGTAATCAGTTTAGTCTCTGAAAGGCAACAATAAAATCTGTTAAGCATATCAGGTTTATCAAATCCCCTCAGGATTTCAGGGCTTACTAACCTGTATTTGGTTAAGTACTTATTTTAGACAGATGGAATTTTTGGCAGTCACTGAAATTCCTCTTCTACCTACATGGAAATCATGACTGACTCTCAAATAATAGCTGATTTTGCAAATGTAAATATTGTATATTGGAGACTGCATACTTGGAGACTGTACTTTATTTGTAAAATTATTACAGTTAGAGAGCTTTTATTTGGCATTTTATCTGGAATTGTTCTGGTTAGCAATATATTTCATGTCAACTGATATGATCATCTAAATTCCCTTTGTAAATAGGGATTCCATGTTAGTTATTCCACTGATAGCATCGCAGGCATCCTTGATTAGAGTTATACCAGTACTGACTCACAGCATCTACTATGCAAGTGAATTAATTTCTTAAGGAGAATGTCAGATATGGTCTAGTAAAACTTAGTCACATCTTTATTTTTAAAAAATCACTATGATGCATTAAATTTTTAATTCCTGTGGCTATGAATTAGATATCCAAAAATACAACTGCACATCAATACATCTGTAGAAGACACACAATATTGACAAAGGCAGTAATTAACAAGATTAATTTTGTTACCATGATTCATCCAGGGGATTAGACCGCTAAAGTGGCCTACAACCAGTGTTTTTAATCTATAGTATAAGTAAGCTGTGTTGCAAATTGACATGTGTCATAAGAACATGCTCAACAGGTTTGAAAGCGATGTTGTAAGCTGCTGTTGTCTCTTTCCAGAATGGTTCTGATAGCCAGAGCTTTGAGGGTCAAGACATCCCAAGGGAGTTTTAAACTAATAAAAATGGCTCAGAAATAGGGAGGGGAAAAAAAAAAAACCCTGAGTATTTGTTCAGCTTCTTTGGCTCTACAGTTTAAGCTGTGTTTCATGCTGCTGTTTGATCTTGGCTGCTAGCAGCACCCAGGAGGGCTGAGGCAGGTCTCTCTGCGCTGGTGTGATGTCCCTGCTAGGGCTTCAAGTCAGGGGAGACACAGATCACCACCAGCATCTGTTAGTAAGTCTCATACTAATTTAGCTGTTGTTGCTAACAGAATCAAGCTGTTGCTGTTAACAGCAGGTAACGATGCCCACTGAGCCAGCTCACAGTTCACTCATGCACCCGTTTGTTGCAGCTCCCAGGTGGGAGCAGCAGTGGGGAGGGGAGGGCAGCCTCCCTCTTTGCTGGGACCCAGAGGCTTTGTACTGATGCACCTTCCCGCTGGGTATTCAGAAAGTCCCTCAGGGCCCCTTGCTTCATCAGGTATCTCTCCATAGTCCTTGGCTGCACACAGCAGCCGTGGCCTTTCTGGATGTGGTCTGAGTTGTGCAACTTGAGGGCAGCGTGTGCTGGGGGCCTTGGGCAGAGCCTTGGGTGTGATGAGTTTATCGGGTCTTGTGGAGTCAGCAGCATGACCAGTCTCTGGAGCTCTGCAGATCTTGGGAGACTTCACAGGCTGCCTCTTGGTGGGCACAGTGTTGCCTCCTGTGTTCTGGAAACTTTCTCTATCCACGGACGTGGGGAGCTACAGAGCACGGTCACACCAGCTCATGCCTGCTAAACTGCAGAGTTGGTGTTCTCGCATGAGCAGTGAGAGGCTAGGCATCTCTGCAGATCTAACACAGCTCCCCCTGAGCTTCTTAATCCTTTCAGCTGCAGGTGCTGTAGGATGTACAGGTTAGTGAGTTTGGGAGGTGGGGTGCTGGGTGTTTCTATCCCCTTACGTGTTGCACTTTGTAAATGGTTTTATGTCTTTAAGATTATATGAAATCTGATTTTAAGACAACCAGCTCTGATTGAAGGTGTACAAATGTAGCAGTTTTTTGGTTCCTTTGAGATTAAAAATTCCTGTAATAATATGAAGAATTCAGGGTAAGATGATTTTTAATGGGACGCATGGATTGAGGAGTCAAAAGGATGGTTGGGGCTTGATATAGCAGCCCACATAGAGACAATTAGTGCTCCTTGAGATACAGAGGCTTTTATCTGTTCCTGTGCAAGTCTCCTATACAGTTGATTTATAGTTGATACCATTGCCATAATGAGCTATGCCATGTGGATTTCTCCAATGCCTTTGAGCCTCCCAGTTGACAGCAGGTGCTTGCATGTGCAAATCTGAATTTGGTCTATAGTCAATATAGTCATTGGAGCAATTTGGATTACTGACTGCGAGGTATCTGTTCTAGGGTGAGCTGGATCTTTCTTTAGGCTTTTTATTTTAATCAATACTATATATCCTATAATTATCATGGGAAGCTAGGTACCTAGATTGCATATGAACACCTAAATTTAGTATCTGACTAGACTCAATCCCATCCTGCGTTATACCACGGCATGCAATGTATTTTTATATATTCTTATCTTGGTGACTTGTTTTACTGTTCAGCTTGTCATTGTCTGCTGTTTGTGTAATACAGCCTTCACAAACTTAAGGTGAGGAGAGATGATGCAATGCAAAAAGATTGTATAATAAAACAAATATATACAAAAAAGTTTCTTAAAATAGGTTTGCTTGCTTACTTTGAGATCGTTGTTTACAGTAGGCTAAAGGGAAGATTGCTAAAATAAGAACGCTGTGATGTGTCATTTCTGATGTGCTCCTCTGAATCATGCTCATATGCAATCACCGTATCAGCTCACTGCAAGGCTGCCAAGCTGCCCACACATTCCCATGATGAATTTGCCAAGTCAAGTCTGATCTCCTTCTGGCCATCTGCATTTGTTTTGAGTCATAAGTCCCTGGGTGTGTTTATTAGCTACTGTATTTATTTGTGCTGTATTTGTTGGAAGTTGGTTTTGACTTTTGTTACAGTTTCCCTTGTTGATTTTACTTTTTAAGTTTGTTTTTGAAAATCCTATGGACTTCGAAGTGGGCTGTGAATAGACTTCAGGTCTCTTGGCTTTCCTGAGAACTATAAAAATATTGTGTGTCCAACATGCTACAGCAGATCTATCACGACTCTAGAAAAGCAACTTCGAAATTATAAATGCCAAATGTCAGCATATAGTTCTTCAACTTAAATACTTGTTAAAAAACTGTGTTTAAAAATGTGCATAAACCCAAACCTGTGCCTTTTGGCATTTTATAGCTGAAATTAGGACATTTCCTTCTTTTCTTGTATGATTAGTGCGGTGCACATCAACTGTAGGATTATTTTTGTTTGGTTTTTTACCTTCAGCCTGCCTCACAGTCTCCTGTGTGCTAGGTACTGTATAAAGACAACAGAACTACAGTTTGTTTGCCAAAGAAGCTAATGGCTTGTTAATCACCAGTTTGTATACTGATTTTTTTTAAACCTTAATCCAAAATGCGTAATCCAGAGCTGACCAGTGTTCCTCACTAAATGCCCAAATGGGGATCTGAGCATAGCTTTGGGGGGAAATAGCTGTGCGTTTTTGAAAAAGGGCAGTTCTGTCTCACCAGTGACTTTTCTACATGCAGTCTAATAATACCTTAGATAATGTTTGCATTACAAATGGTTACTGATCTTCTTTGCTTCTGAAAATTCATTGAGCTTTTTTCTGTGTGGGTTGCCAGAGGATTGCAACAGAAAAATTGTATTTTCAGGTTCAGTTTTCATTTCTTAACTCAGTGCTACACATCTTCAATCTGTGGTGACTTTCTGCTGGTGATCATATCCTTTCCTCTTATCAGCTTGTATCTGTCATCTTTCTCTCTTGTCTTTATGAGTACCATTTAAAAGGATTCTTTTTTTTTCCTCTAAAATGTTAATAATCCTGTGTTTTTTTTTTTTTTAAAATCAAAATTGGATTCTGCTATTCAAACCCTTCTTTTGCATATAGTTTTTACAACAAATCATTCCTAAGAAGAAACGTGGCACTCTGAGTTAATGCAAATTGACAATTTGCAGGGCTATTTTTTTCCTCTTGGGTCCAAAAGAAGACCCCTGATGACAGAAAACTGTGTGTGAATTTGCACCATTAAAAAATTACTCCCTCTCCTTATCTATGGGGGTACTTTGTGTGACCAGTGTGGCCTTATGGCACTGACTGCAGAAGAGATGTTCATCCAGATAGCTGCATTAGTTGCCTGTAGTGTTTTTTGGTAGTCATGACAAGAATGAGTAGAGAAACTAGCACTGACATCTCTAGCCATATGTAGTGCTCCAACCCCTGTGCCTTGCCATGAACCACATTTGTTTTCAGCAGAATGAGTTTGTTACACAGTGGATGCTCAGACTGGTTATTCCTGGGGTATTGTGCCTTGAAATGAATGTTGGACGTGGAGCATTTAAAGTATTTATCTGGTTTCTCTGAAGTCTTGTTCGGATAATAAAAATGCAAAATGGAGGGGAAGTGCTTGTAAAACTTTAGTCTTGCCTGCTTGTAAGGTGATTATTTTAAAAATACAATTTATGTAAAATATCTCAAATGGATTTGCAGGTCATTAAACTCTTAAATGTAGCTTAAACCACTTGAAAATTCACATGTACCATATTTTTATAGACATTTTATAAAAATTTCTTTGAATGTGTAAAACTTTCCAGAGTTGTGTTTTTTCGTTTTGTTTTTTTT
>NW_009596242.1:0-31869 GCF_000690535.1 Cariama cristata | reverse complement strand
TTTTTAAATATTCTGATCTTAAAGATTCTTAGGATATTTTAGGTGCCTGAAACTGTTTTCATGTAGTTCATACCCAGCAGGACTATACATATGTTCTGTTGCTTCCTCTGCCTAAGAAGTTTTCCTTAAAATAAAGCAAAAGGAAAATTGTTTTATTAATTTTGACTTGGATTCCTTCTTACCAGTACTAGAGTAGAATGAGTAGCCAAAATTACCGAAGGCAAAAGCTTTGCAAAAGAATTGCTTGCAAACAGTTACGCATACCAAAGATCATGCTTTCCTAAGGACAGCATCTAGTTCTGCAGTTGAATTTCTCCTGGAGGCAATCTTGTGCATAAAGTGATGTGAGCAGTATGGGATGGTGTGTGACTGGCAACTAGTAGTGATGCCACTGGTTTTGCATTTGGGACATCTTGGGGGAAAAAACTCTTCTCCAGTGACTGGAGAATGTTTTTGGTCTTTCAGCCAAAAGCATTCATCTTGTTTGCGTTTCCTTTGTCTTTTTTTTTAAGAATGTGGAATTGCAGGGTTCTGTAAGTCCATTTGTTCAAAGAATTGGTTCCGATCTTGAGCAGACTTGTATTTCAGGCAGCTGTGGGATTTTCTCAGAGCTTTATCTGACAGAGCACTCCCTGGGCCCTTTTACTCTCCTCAGGGCTACCAAATGCTGTGTCGGGAGGCTGCAAGGGGTGGTGTAGAGCCAGCTATCCTCCTTCCAGCCATGGCAGCAGATGTTGTGCATGTCTGGGACCCTCACATTTGGGTGGTTCTTTCACTGTATCATTGAAATTGGTTCACTTTTATGATTCGCAGATACAGAATGAGTTTTTAATGGAAAGTTTTTTAAATTTTTTGATGGATTCTGAGACAATGATGAAACTACTTGTCTGTTGTCCCCCAAATACTTTAGAGACTGTGATTTTTCTCTCATAGTCTCTTACATCAGCAATCCAGAGATTTCTTTCTTGTACAACAGATGGTACTTCTAGATATACTCCCTTGCTATGCCTTTTTACCTTCCTCTTCATTTCTTCCTTCCTCCCTCCACCGATCTGGTCACCTCAAATACACATGTGGGTACTTGAGTTTGGATGTTGGTGTTGATGGTTGTCTCCTGAAGCCTTACAGGCCTTGACCTTCTCCTACCAGAGGCTGAGGAAAGAGTCCCCCAGTCAGAGAACTTTGGATGTGGACATGGTTTCCTCTTCCAAGCCAGCCTCCTCCTGCGTGCTGTCAAGCTAATAGCTTTGTGGCATACCTGCAGTGAGGCCGACAGAAGGAAATAAGTTTTTTTCTAAACGAGTAGGATTTTCTAAAAATAGAAATTTTTGCCTACTAGAACAAAAGAGGGCTAGATCTTGAAAGAAATTGGAGGAGGATCCCTGCCATGAATAGTGTTTGGAGATGGTTCTGGCTACCCTTTAGAAAGCTGACTCTCATTAGCACGTAGACAGGATGCAAACATTATTTTAGTGCACTCTCTTTTTCTTGAGAAGTTTGTATAAACGTAGCAATTAGATGAGCTTCAGATATGCTATCTGAACAAAAACTACGTCAATGCAATCTAATTTGTATTGAGAGATAAGACTTGTCTCTGCTGACTGTGAACAGAGGCTGAGACAGCTCCTGAAATATTCTGAATGTGCTCTCTGTCTTCTCAAGCACTGCTTGAGAATTCAGGCGAAAGCCAAAGCTATCTGATACAAGATGATGTTGTGCTGTTTATTCTTTTTTATGGCTTTTCAGTACTGCAGCTGAACAAGAGAATTGATGTATATGTAACCTGCACTAAAACAACCTTGTAGTTGAGGGGTTTTGGGGGGAAAGAGAGAGGCTGGGCAGGGGACATATAGTTACGAACTGAGTTCTTAAACCAATAGAATTTAAATAATGAAAGAATATTGAGCAACGTGCAGTAATAAAAATCACTGCTACAATTACAAAACTTCACACCATTACAAATGGAGGGACGAATTCAGAATTAAATGTGTTTGCAATGAATTGAACTTCTTGAAAATGAACTCCCAAAAAACCAGACTGAGAGCACTTTCTGTACAATTGAGAATACGAGAGGGCATTTGTGTCTAAGGAGCAATAAAAAACCCCAACTTAACAGTTCGACCAAAAGATTTATGAAAAAGGAAGGTAATGAGTTGGCTGAATAACGACTTAGTTTTGGTAAAACCGGAGCATATAAGGAAACATATAAAACACAACCCTTGAAGAACTGCAGACTCTTACCTGGGAGACTTAATAATAGCTATACTTTTAATCTCTGTAGTGTATATGTTATCTTTTGAAGGCGTAAAGCAGTGAATAAATCAAAACAAACCGGGCAAAGGTTAATGCTTCTGATTGCGATCTTTTGCCCTGGTGCTGCTTTTCGATTGTCACGCTCTTGTTCTTCTTGGACACTTTGGTTGTAATACAAGATGCAAAATAAAAATGTCTACATCTTTTATTAAATTGGGGGTGCACTTTAGATGATGGAAGTCTGTCCTATCCAGGTGCTCCCAACATGCGGCTCTCGGGAAGAGGAAGGAGTGTGTAACCCAAGCTGGACCTAGAGCCCTCTCTGCTGGATGCCTGGGAAACAACACTCCAAACAGGAAAAAATAAGAATTCTGATGTAGAAAAGAAAATCTGAGAAGCTAGTGCAAGTCTAGACATAAACCACAAAACTTATGTAGTTGAGCTCTTTCTATTATAAGCAGATGAAATAGCATATATTTATTGCAAAAAAATGACCTTCTCATATTAAATCATCAGGTGATATGTTTTAATGATAATTCTTTTCTTTTGAGCATATACGGTATCTGAGAGGAAAAAAGGAACTAACATTCCATCTTAAAAATCTGTAATATCTGTGCCAAAGAAGAGTATGCAATCAAAGAATTTTAAACCCATGTATAGCATAGGAGGTGTAGATGGGGTAAAGCCCAAAAGAAATTAACACTTGCTGTAGGAGCTGTACCAATATGTGGAAAATGCGCAATTCCAAGACAAAGTAGTTTTTTAAAAAGGTACTTGGCAAGATGTATCAACTTTTCATGTGTCTGTTTGAAAATAAAATATATTTTCCAGTAAGAGAGGAAACCCTATCATAGTAATTAAAGTCCATATCCTATCGCTAAAGTGAAGGCAAATACAGACTTTTTGAATTTTTTTATTTCAGAAAATTGGCCTAGTAGAAACCAGGCAAAGGAGAGATGCAGAGAATAATTGGATTGCCACTTTATTGCCAGCACTGAGAGGTTCACTAAAACTATGCAGCTCCCTGAAGTCCAACCATTTGGAACTGATGCTGAAGTATGTGTGCGTGTGAGCACACATGCACCGCTTTTGGGGTTTTTTTTAAGCCAAAAAAAGTCTACTGAAGATAAGAGGGATCAACTTTGAATAAACTTGTGAGGAGTGTTGAGTCTCCCTTCTTCCATGGTCTTTCAAAATGTGGCAGCTGAAGACACTCATGACATATCTGGCCACAGAAAATTCATGTAGGCACAAGAAAAACCAGGGTTTGTGTATGCTTTTGGAAACCTTTGAAATCTTACGTGCATGGAAAACTACAGCAAAACAGTTACTGACTGTTATTAAACTTGGTTTCCCTCCGTTTCTGTGTGTGGGAGAAGCATGTTGTGGAAAGGTTTGGTGTTCTGTAAAGCGTTCATTATAAAATTTTTCTTTTCCTTTTTTTTAGTCATCATTTCACTTAACAGTAACAACTTGATTAATGGCATTTTAGTGCAGATAGTGTGGTGGGGTTGCCTTAGGGTTTTTTTTCTTCTGCTTTTTTTTCAAGCAACAATGACATAACCACTTGAAAATTATTTAGATTAAAAATGGTGTAAGAAGTGTAGAGTAGTAAAAGACAGGAAGATTTTGTCGTATATTTTTGTTGTTTAACAAGAAGTCCTGTGAGGTGAGTATTTCTGGAAAAAAAGCAAAGCCTGTCCAGGTAATCAAACTAACTGGTATGGATTTATCATGATGCATCACTCACTGAGTGTTGTGCAAAAGGCAATAACGGCGTTGTTGTGTAAAGGACTGTGAGTTTGTTCTCTTGGACAGCCAGGGTAGTGCAAATGTACACTGAAAGATGCCTTTTGTATTTGTGCTCTTGCTTTACCTGTTTTTTCCCGTCATTTGTTGACCCAGCTAATTCTAATGGTAGCATGAACAAATAAATTTTAAAAGTATATTTATAGGGGTAGTTGTGAAAGTATCTTAGTAGTATTTATTTTCCACAGGAGAGTAAATGGAGAAACATTACATTGCTGGTTTTAACTCTTTCGTAGCTCCCAAGGTGTTTTCTCAAATATTTTTTTCTTAAGAACAAAGTATTTTGTATATAGTTGTACGATAGGTGTAGAATATTAGGCAACTGTCTAATGGCTTGTTTATATATGTGTATACACACACACACACGTATCTTGGTAGAGTAATAAATGCTATCTAACCTCTAGTACATTAACTTTTGAGTATGTTTAAGCTACATGATAAGCGTATTGCAAAGATTATCAACATTTTTGGTGTTAACCTAAGGGAAACGTCAAAGACATTTGCAGATCTGCCCGTACTCATTCTGGAGTGGAAGCGGCGCAGGCGTGATGCTAGAAGAGAGCTGTAACTTGTCTGTGGAGCCACCAACCACTGGCTATAGTGTGAAACAAATGCAGAGATTTCGTAGGTCATACGTGGAAGAAACTCCTCTGACATTCCTTTTTATCCCCCAAAACAAGCCAAGGTCTGATCCCGTCCGTCAGTCCCACCTGGCTGTAGTTACCACAGCAAAGTAAAACTTCAGCAGTCAGGGTGCTTGCTACTACTGTGCTAAACCCACGGTCGTGTTTCTGCTGTAAAGGCATCCTCTTTCTTACAATAGCTTGGGTAGTTGCTGAAGGTGTTTTAGACAGACAGACTTCATTAAAAAGCAGCTCTTTGGCAGTCTCTGGCAATCCACAAGCTGGATTTAAGTGTTAAGCGTTCTGTGATGGCCCACATAACATACGAAATACTTTTAAATGTCTTTTCTAGATGAAATAAGGAAATTCAGTAAGACTGTACAGATTTTTCTTACTGTAACAGAATGTGTATTTGAAAAACAAAGTAAGTTTGCATTGAACTCGCTATGGCCATGTTTCTAATGACTGCCTTCACTAGGTGCTGGACCAGGCTCTTTGACTATAAAGGGATAGTGATGACTTTATTGTACCACAGAGTTCTGTTAAAAATTCACATGAACATCTGAGATAACCAAGACCTTGAAAAATTTCCAGATATTGAAAACATCATGTTTACACTGAAAATGAACATTAGCCATGCTTTGTGTTTAGACAATAGCCAAACAAATGAGTGAGCGAGAATATACTGCTGCTTTCTTCTTCGACTGTAACTTAATAAATTTGCAAGTAATAGTCTTCAAGTGTCAGAAGACCTTAACTCATTCTGTGCTGGGATGAAGTTACTGTACTGTACAGGCCTGTTCTCTTATGATTCAATCAAAACTTTTTCCAAAATCATGGCGTAATTGTGAATTCTGTTTAATATTAAATAGTTTTGCTGATGCTGCCTGCACCTTTGCTATATTTTGCTGCAGAATTTTCTTAAAAGTGTTATCTCTCATATATATGTATACATGGCTTTTGTTTTTCTATTTTCAGGGCATGGCTTTTACTTTGGAGGAGAGGCAGCAGTTGAATATTCATGGATTATTGCCACCTTGCTTTCTTGGTCAAGATGCCCAGGTTTATAATATTCTTAAGAATTTTGAAAGACTGACATCTGACCTAGACAGGTAAAGTATGGCTATGAAATTTTATCCTAGTTATCAAACCATGAGTCCTTTTTTTTTTTTTTTTTTTTTTTAAATGGTAGTACAGATGAAATTTTGTGTGTGTTTTTTTTTTTTTTCCGAGCTGTGGTGGTCCATGATTGGGAATCATGAAGCTAAATATGTACTTTTGTTAGAATGCATTCTTCAAAAAATCAGCTCATAATTTTAAATTGTAATATTCCACTGCTGTTCACATGAACTTGTTATTTCAATAACCAAATGATACAAAGGTCATCAGAAGCAAATGAACTTGTGAAACTAAAAGTCACTACTGTCTTTACATGCATATTGATACATGTGCATTAAAACAAAGATATAAAATTTATAAAATACTATAGGTATGTAATATAGTGTCGTTGTGTTTGGTTTTGAAGCAAAAAAGCTGGGGAGGGCTTTAAACATTTATGAATACTCAAATGTGGTTTTTGGTTTTTTCCTAAGTGTTTTATAGGCCCTAGAACAAAACACTATTCTTTTATTTTTTTTTTCCTCTGTGCCTTGCTTTTCTCTGTTGTGAGTTGCCTTGTTACCTGTATGTAATACATGGCTTTTAGATACCTGTCTGTTGGTGGCAAGTTTCTTTTATAATTTAAAGTTGCCCCAAGCTTTGTTTTTTATGGAGGCAGAATAGGATGCTCCCTGTACAGGCGGGTGCTCAAGGAGAACATCGCATAAGAGTGTGCACCTATTGCCTTCTACTGAATGTCAATGTACTAATTCTAGAAAAAACCCATTTCTTCCAGTACGCACCTGGCATAGTCTTCGCTCCCATAGGAGCAGTGATTGAAAAGAGATAAAGAGAAGCTGTTGTTTTCCTCCTAGAGCTCGGATTTAATAGTGGGTGTATACCTTTGCATTTTATGTCCAAATACCAAAGATTAAGTAGAAGCATTTGAATATTGCAGAGGTGGAAGCTGTTAAGTACCTTAGAAGGGTATTGTCTGATGAAAGATTAATGCTGTGTATGGCAACATCTTACACTGGCAGGATTGTAGCTTGCCCTGGTTTTGATTGGAAAGGAGCTGTGTATAAATTCATAAAGCTAAGCTGGTAGTACCATGGTATGAGATGTTTTGGCACGGCTGAAACTCCTTTGGTGATTTGCAGCATGGAATTGCTGTGCTCTGAAATACCAGGAGTTCATACACAAAATGAATGAGAAACAGCAGCAAATATATTGCCTGGTATGCTTGGCAAAAAAGAAGCCAATAACAGGAAATAATTATGTTCCTCTAACTTAATTTGGAAAAGCTGCGATGGATTCTGCAAGTAATTTAATCTTCTTTTTCTCCCCTGTATGTTCTTAATTGTCCTTCTTCTTGCTCTGTATTGACATGGAAATCGTTGCCCCTGACACAGCCGCATCTTCTGTCTGGGCTTTTTTTTCTTCAGAGAGTTACACTGGTAAAATGTTATACTGGATGGGTGAACATTAGGAGAGGTGCCATTAAATCACTTTTCCTGAGAGTGCTGTGTAATTTTGTTTTTTCTTAAAGTTCCCTGTCTTTAATAGCATTTCTATGTAGATAGTGATGATGCAAAGTAATGGAGCCAAGTATCTTACACAGGTTAAAAATAACTTTCCTCCCACTTTCGTTTATTTGCTCTCATGTTTTGCAAGATAAGAGCAAACAAACTTTGGAGTTTTGGTGTGTGTTGTGGTTTTTTGTTTTTTCTTTTTACCATTCCATTTTGCCTTGTAAAATGCATGCCAGTGATAGTAGGGCCAGTTATCCTAAGAAATCATTAGTAATTTCCTGGTAGTTATACCAGTTTTCTTTTGGGTTTTGGATGATACTTGGTTTATATCCTTTTGTTGCTATTGTATTTCATTCCCTTCCTAATAGTACACTTGCATGAAAAGTTCTTAGGTGAAGTCAAGTCAAGGGGGAAAAGTGACAAACTGAAATTTGAATGCTTGGCAATCCCCTCTGTCTTACTTGCCAGGCCTTGGTTTTTGTCCTCTGAAACTCTTCCCTGAAATCTTCATTCAAGACTCCTTGTCTGAGGACAGATAATGTTTTTCTCCCTTTTTATAGCACAAATGATTGTTCTCAGTGTTTTATTGCTTGTTTTCACTATGTTTTCAATTAAATGTGGGCTTCCATAAAAGATTCCATTAAATACTGCATTTTAAATACATCTTTTTTCAAAACACAATGCTGAAAACCACTTCATGCTTTTAGTTGTGTAGATTACTTGGATGTTGCTAAAAGATGCGTACTTGTTGTCTAATGCATTCTAACCCACACCACATTGAGGATGAAGCATTTTTTATTTTCCCCTTAAGCAAGTTACTATGCTGAGAAAGAAAAGATGTTTTATACCTGTCTTCTGATCAAAATGGCAATTCTCTAGAAATATTTTTTACTTTATAATAATGTTTCTTATGCTGATTTGGATATGGCCAAGTATGTAATATTTGAAAATATGATTAAAAGTAGTATACAGTCAAACAAAATTAATGTCTTCAAATGTATTTGTAACTATGTGAATATGGAGAAAGGTTTTAATAAAGAAAATGCTCCAAGAATTCAAGGACATTGAAAGATATGCTATATCATAATGAAATACTGGGAAAATGACAGGTTAGTAGGGAAATGTAATAATATGAAAGAAAATCAGTATGTATGTATATTTGTAGCGGAGAACTACAAGTGCAGGATATAGTTTAACCTTGGAGAACATTCAACACTAATGTGTATGATGGAAGGTGGTTCAGGATGCCTCGTGGTGGTTAGAGTACATCTTCAACTGTTTGGTTTCTAGGTCTTCATCTGTTTAGGGTCTAAAGTACCCTCAGTAACACAACGGGAGGGACATGGTTGTCTCACTTCTGTCACCTCAGTACAGTCAGCAGCTCCCAAACCGGCTGCACTAGCCTTGCCTATAGTTCTTGTTGAAGGTTTATATAGCGGATCGCGAAAGAAATGCTTCCCTGATATACAGCAATATAAAAGCTAAGCTTGAACGAAACAAATGCAGATTTACCAAACTGTTCTTAGATAGACACAAATATAGTCAGGTAACTTCCTAAAGTATGAATTAGACTTTATTGGTGCATGTGATGCATGAGTATGCTGAAGGAAAGTTCATGTCAATAATATTTAAGCACACAAACCTCTAGGCTTTTGGAATGAATGTGTTGTATACATTTCCTCCACACACGTGTAATAAAATGATGGGTGTATTAAACTTTTTGAGTATAAGTAATTAGTAATCCATTGTAAATAAAAAAAAGCCACTACATAAATTGTATATGAAACTTAAGTTAAAGTTTTTATGTAAGCCTATTGGTATAGAAGACTACTTAATTTTTAAAGTAATACTTAAGCTTACTAAAACTAGTGAACAGAGAAGTGAGGTTTAGGATCATTGAACTCCTAAACGTTAAGTGTTCACAAAGTGACCAGAGTCATACCTGTGTGAACTAGTATAACTGGAAGTCACTCATAGACTCCTATCGTCTGTCATACTCAGCATTGAAATGTGGCTTCCAGGTTGGGCTCTTGGAGAAGTAGTGTATTTATTCAATATTAGAGTGATGGTAGCCAAAAGTAGATCAAGCTGAGCATGATTTTTTTTTCACTCTCATTTTTCTCATATTTTTTTTTTTCTCATTGGTTTTCTTTTTAAATAAATGTAAAACTTCTTCAAATGCAATGAAAAATTGGGTTCCATTAGGAGATAAAACATTGCAGATTCTTTACAAACACAGACTTCAGGGACAAAAGGCCATATGTGTATGTTTTGTTTTGGAAAGCTTGGTCCTACGATACGCAGGTGAAGTATTTATTTGAAGTATTAGTCTAGACTTAAGAGAAATTTCGACCGAGGCAAGAGCAGGAAAAGCTAACATTTTTAGTTTCATTTTTCCGGGCAAGAGAGTAAGCTTCTTTAAGTTTTATTTAATGATGGTCTCATTTCAAGTGGAACAACTGATATGTGCAGATTAGGTTCTGACAGACCAAATACTCAGTTGCAGCATAGTGTTTTATACCTGAGAGGGATTAGCTTCCTGAGTGTGTAGAGTTTGTCAACTTTGTGATGTTTCAGCTTCATTCTGTCTCAACCAGTTTGTTATCCTTTGTGTCTGAACCATTTGTGCTATTAAGACAAGGAGGAATTTAAATATTCTCAACAAGAAAGAGGCTGTTGTAGAACAAACATAACTTTAAGTAATTATCTGAACACCTTTGTATTTCTAAATTTACTTTATATGTTCACTTGATGTCTGTCTAATTATGTGTAATGCTCCACAGATATATTCTGCTAATGAGTCTTCAGGATCGAAATGAAAAGCTTTTCTATAAAGTGCTGACTTCTGACATTGAAAGGTTCATGCCTATTGTTTATACTCCCACTGTGGGACTGGCTTGCCAACAATATGGTTTAGCATTTCGGAGGCCAAGGTATGTAAGTTTATACTTCAAATAAAAGTAATTGTATCTTATTTTCCTCTTGGCAGATTTCTGCAGGGGTTTTCTAACATAGCTGAATGTAAGCCAAAACTGCAATAACTGAGATAATTCAAACTACACTTTTGATCTACATTAAATAATAATTTGTATTGCATTAAGAGGGCAAATGGTTGTTTTAATTCTATTAAAACATGGGTACATTTTTATTCTCATTAACTGACTTTTTTGGAATCCTAGCTGCATGTTACAAGACCAGAGAAGAATGGATCCTTAATCTTAGATTTGTCTTAGGAACCTGAAGAGCATAGACTTTTACCGATATAAATATTTATATTATAGATATTTTATACATACATATGTAAAAATAATATGTATACAAACTAAAGATGCATTATATATGTACCTACTGACATCTTAAAAATAATTGATAATCATCAAGCGCCTGTCTTGCTGCTTAATAATGTGTTGTTTCATAGGTTGGTTACTGGAGTGCTTTCATTCTGTGTACAGTATCTGTATTTATAGAGGGATGAGGAAGTGGTATGAATGAGGATAGATGCTTTTGTTTCACTCTGTCTCTTGAACATCAGCCCACAGAGTTTGAGATTTATGGTGGTTGCTGTTTGAGAACCTTGTGTATACCAGTGCCTTCAAGTGCAAACTGGAACAGCACTTGGGAGCCTTCTGTACAATTTTCTGGCAAAGGAAGAGATAAATGAGCTGTATTTGCGTAGCTCTGTTAACAGAAATAGGTTTTTTACAGTCGAGGCATTGATCGACCATAAGAAGCTTGCAAGATTAAAGGGAACAAATGACTGCTCACAAATTCTTCAGTTTTTTGAGGGGGAAGACTTATGGCTTCAAGGTTTTGTTGTTGTTAATGTAAAAGTAATTTTGGCCTTGTGACTGACAGAATGAGTCAGGACCATCTGGCCAACTGCAGAAAACAAGAATTCCCACTTCTATACACATTAAAAAGTTCAAAACCACCTCAAGAATGCTTACTTAAACCTGTTTAACGATCTGTGGCTTTCAGGTCCCTCTGCTAGCAAGAGGAGCCATCTCCTTTTTTCCCCTCAATATTTACCACCATAGAGATTTTATTGGCCTTCCAGGAAGTGCCAAGTATGTCTGGAAATTAAGTCTTTGCCTAAGCTGGTCTCATTGCTCCTTGTTTTGATATCCATTGCTGTGTAAGATACTGCAGAAGGAGCACCTCTGCCCATGCGTGTACTTTTCACTTTCTCCCCAGACCTGTGGAGCATCTGTGGAGAAAAAACCCCAACATTAAATTAGACAACGGTTCAGCTGAGTGCCAGTCTGCATCTGGTGAGACACAGCTTGCCGCAGCAACTGAAACAATCCACCAGCTCCCTTTAGAGATTTTCAAACTCCTGAACTCCATTCTTCAGTCTGATCCTAAGCACACTCGAGACATGGGAAAGAACCTGAATTGGGAAGTAGGGACAGGGAGAGGAAACATTTCAACTTTTTTGCCTTTTTTTTTTTTTTTTTGGTGGAATTTTTATCTGCAGAGGACTTAGAAAGATGCCCTAAATCTTTCTCCTGTAGATATTAAGACTAAAATCCTAGTTCACATCATTCTGTCACTAGTAAATTTATGGATTGGTATAGTTAACTTGAAACAAATTACACTACAGAGATGCAGTTAGCACAGATATACTGATGTACACAGATACAAGGACTGAGTTCTCCACTATGCAACTAAGCCACTCTCTAGCTTCTCCTCTAATGAGAATTGAGTAGGCTTTAAAACTTTATGGATTTGTTTGAATCATTAATGTATGTCATCACAAGCTTACATTTCATTTTCCTTTTAGTTTCAAATATGATATAAAAAGCTTCAAAAGCAAGGCATAACAGCAGTAATAAGTACATTGTGCAGGCTTTGGAATAGCAAGCTGAACTTTCTCAACTCAGCAAATGACTGCAGTATAGAACTACCATTGCATATAAATAACATTATACTAACTTTCTATGTTCCCCATGGATTTTCCTCTGTTCTACTTTAAAAATCTTGTTGTTCTGGTACATGCATAGTGAACTTCTATTCTGATGACACATTTAGCTATTCTGAACAGTGACAATGATGATCCAAGTGCTCATTGAGCATCCTCGTATTTGTATGTTCTTAAAAGTATGATTTTATTTACCAATATTGGAATGAAGTCTGATTTTTTTTTTCTTCCAAAGAAAGTGTTCATTTCCCTACTGAAAATGAGCAAATTCAAGGCAAGTTATACTAATTAGATTATTTTAAGTTAAATGATAAGAAAAAGAAATGTATAGCTTTATAGGACATTCCACAATTTAGTATTTCACACTGTGTTTTTCACTGCCGTTGAGCTGCTAATGAATGAATGATGTTTTAAACAATGTTAAATCATGTTTTAACTCATGTGTCTTTTGGTATTCAGTTGTTGTATTCTTGAGCTAAAGAAGTCAGCTTTGGCTGTATTCATGTTTCTGCTGCTTCCTCAGCTATATGTGTGCTTTATATATGTGGCTGACTCCTTGGGGAGATGTATAAGATCTTTATAAAAGTCTGTTTTATTTCTAGTCCCACTGAATTGCCTCACTGCTTTCAAATAAGTATCTTAATAAATCTTTTAAGATGGCTGAAAAACACGTACAATCTTCTTCTGCCTAATAAGGATCTCAGAAATGTCTTTTTTTCTGAAGAACAAAATACCATCTGCCAGGTCGGATGTTTATTCTTCCGTATAGAATTCCCAACTGTTATGTTCACATTATCCCACTACCTGCTCTCATTTTCCCACACCACCCAGCTGATGCCAGGATTCGTTAGAGGTCTCAGAGGAAAAAACTATCAAGAGTTTCCCCTATGACAGACTCTTTACTGCTTAAGAAATACCTATACTTTGTGATCTTCCACTACACTGTGTAACAGAGATCTGTTTTTTCTAAATTATTCCAAAACCAACTATGCAAACCAATCAATTTAATTTGGTTTGAAATTATATTGGAGACTGTGACTCAGGTAGCATTAAGCGTTATATACCACCATCCCTCATAAACAGCATCCTCCATGAGTTGAACTCACAGGGAAGAAAAAATAAACATTTAATTTAACATACAGAAGGAAAAAAGGAGTAAAAGATATAAAATTTACTCCAGTCTATACATTCTCATGTTTTTTATTAGTTAATTTTTTTTAATTGTTACAAACCAGGAAAAAGGTGTGATCTTATACATTTATAAAAAAGGCCTTATCTATAAGAATTGTGAGTATCTTCTGCCAGCTGACTCATATCTAAATGCTGACTCATATCTAAATGCTGTCTTTACTGATAAATGAATGTTTTTCTTTCAGAATGTTTTTTATTTCAGAGTATTTTTATTACTGTCTCTTCCCACAGCTCAGGAAATGTTTGCTATTTCATAGTTAAACAAAGACCCTATTAGAAACAGACTTGTTTATATAGGTAAATAAGTTAAAAATTACCCAATTGCTGCAGAGCATATTTATCATAGTGGAAGTTGCAAGGCGATGTCTTACTATTCAGTTTAAATCTTTAAAGTTGTTTTTGTGGTTTTTTTTTTATATGCAGTTAGATTTCTTTACATCGTAAAGTGACTTTGAAGCCTCTGGCTCACAAGTTATGTCTTCAGGCAAGGAATAATGGAAATTAATTTAAAGTTAAAAAAATAGGAGTCTCATGGGATCATTAAATGAGATCATCTTCTGTGACTCCCTTACATGCTTTTAGAAGACTGTACGGGCTCACATGATGTGCTTACAGTTATAGAAGGACACTGTGGCTCAGGCGAGATGTTTTTCCTCCTGAAGCAGTATTTTGCAATTATAGAATAAACATTCATGGCTGACTGGCTGACCGTCTGATTAAGCAATATTTCTCCAGAGAACCAGCTGCAGACTCACTGGTTTGAAGCTCGTCTGGATAATTGACATTTGTTTGTAAAATTAAAACTCAACTCAAGATTGCATTACTTGCTGTCAATATTCAGCTTAAAATCTACCAGTTTAATGAGTAAGAGCGTTAATCTAGGAATAAACAGTATAGATCTGAAGCAGATCTGTAACATCCAGCTAGCTAGACCACATAGTTACAGAAACATAATTTAGAAGACTAGCCTCTCTCGTCTTCCTCACAACCGTTGAGGAAGATGAGGGAAGAAAGAAGCTCCTCCAGGGGTAGGTCAGAGAAGGAATTTGGACCTGTACAGACAGAAGCTTTAAAGGCTTATGCTGGGAATGTAATGGAGTTACGGTTTTATTGCAGTGATCTTGCTATCATTAAGAGCATTATCTCAGAATCTCTATTAGGTCACTTTTTGGTGCAGAGTTTCTATCCATAATTTAAAAATAAATTCCTAAAGTCAAAAATTCTTCAGTTGCACAAAGCGTGTACACATGTATGACAACTTTTGCTGACTTACCAAGAAACAATCTATTTCTATAAATGGATTTCTGAAATATAACAGTTCTTTCATCCAAAAGGAATAAATATGGGAAAGTTCAATGGAAATTTCCTCTAAGAATCCAAAATCAATGTTTTACATCGTATAGAGAACACCCAGGAGTTTAAGGTTCTTGTGTAAAATTGGCATTCAGCGAGAGGAGGAAAAATTGCCAAGTATTGCTATGCTGAAGACTTTGGATGTTGTTAAAATGTTAGGTGGCTGTTTATGTGTTTCCATTCCTAGAAGGAAAAGCCATTTCAAACAGAATATGAACAGAGCAAGCCCTGGTAACTATTGCAGCCACACAGGCATGGCAAAGTTCCTCTGAAATAACTTCCCGATGCAGTCACAAGCTGTCAAGCTGACTAGGGACCATTTTGAAAGCAGCTATATTGAATCTGATGCTGCATATTAAAGATACAGATGCAGTCTCTTAAAAGGCAAAGTATGTCAGCCTTAGCTTTGAAGTTATTTTTCTTTTCTTTTTTTTTTTTTTACATATAGAAGCAGATCTTTTTCAGCAAACTGTTCTCACAGAAGTTTTCTTCTGTAACAGTTCTTTCAACCTTGTCTTTTTTGTTTTCCTTTCTCACAAGTGACTAGACACAGCATATCTAGATATCTCTTACTTGCCCCAAGTCTAAGCAAGATTACATTTTGAATTGACATTTAATAAGTATTTTAAAAATGTGTTTGATTTAGCTCTTTTAATATTTTTAGAGAGCACCTGGAATGTTATTAACAGTCATTAGTACCAGCTTTTTAGAAGGCAATTTATCATGTCAAATACTCAGTTTACACATGCTGGTATTGTACCAGATTGCCTCCTCATTGAAGTGCATGACCAACTCGGCACGTACAAATCTAAGATCAGTTCCTTTCCTCGTATTCCTCAAAGGGAATGTATTTATTTATATTTTCACTATGTCTTTACACTTGGAGTGGTTCAGATGCACTGTATTGAATGCAAGTGCTGCAAGTGTGAGTTCATTTTGTTGACATAGCAATGTTTACATATCGGGACTGTGAGCTGCAAGATAGCATCACTTTTTTATAAAGAAACTGAATTAAAGAAAAAGGAAATATTTGTTTCCTCTGACAGAACTCACAAAATATTGGCAGGAGAAGTTGCAGTCTGTTTGTAAGCACAAGGTTGATCCTATGGTACTTTTTTTTTTTTGGGTGGTTTTTAATGAGGCTTTCATTGGAGTCTGGATTTTTCTTTTTCTTAATTCCATTGGATGCCTTTGACATCCAAGTCTCTTCAGAAACCAGATTTGGCTTCCAGGAGGCCAAAAACTTGTCAAGTACTCCTGGATCACATGCGCCAAGAAAGT
This sequence comes from Cariama cristata, assembly GCF_000690535.1. NCBI lineage: Eukaryota > Metazoa > Chordata > Aves > Cariamiformes > Cariamidae > Cariama > Cariama cristata. Next base: position 15,808 of record NW_009596242.1, on the reverse strand, counting down.
TCAGTTCCTGGTGCTTCTTCATGACTGTCTGTCTCACCCACAGATATGTGGGATTTTCTTGATTGAGACCAGAAGGTCTGGATTCATTTGACCTAACTTCATCGCCAGTGTAACTGCCCCACTTCGATTTTTCAGCACATCTAGATGTTTTTTTCCCAGGCAAAACATACTTTTTTTTTTTTTTAGAGCCTTTATTAATCTGAATGTTACCATGGGTAATTATTTTAGTATCTTCATTTAGTTAAAACTGATAATTGTGTGACATAAAGTTCTCTTAAAATTAGATTATATTAAATGATATAACAAAGTAGTAATTTCAGAGGTATTTTTCATAGCATTTTATTCTCTGAAAACAATGCAGAATTTTTATCTGGAAGTGAAAATAAGGTTTGGATTTGTGTTTTTTTAACTAGTCTCTTGTCAGTGCTGGATTGTTAAGGCAGTCTGAAATCGGAATGTGTTGCAATACGTAAAATGCAGCAAAATGCTTCTTTGAAAATAGCCTGTTGGAGTTCCATTCTCCAGCAGGCACTGGTATGGGTTGTGTGTATTAACAATATGGCTCAGGTGGTGAGTTACTGTGACATTACAACACAGAATTAGCATGGCTGTAGCATTTTTTCTAATTTTAGGCAATCTTTCTCTTACTGACTTCAAAATCCCAGTGATGATGGCAATTGCAGCCCCTCACCAAGCACTTTTGACATGTGTTGGTTTGTCATTTTCACTTTTGTCTCTTGTGAAGATGACAACGGTTGAAACTTTCCAGGCAACTTTTAATCTTGTTTTTTGTATAGCCTTTCCATTGAATTCAAGCACCATGACATCTCATGACACCCAGTAATTCTACTCTTTGGCATGAGTATGGTCTGCTTTGTTACCTTAATCAAGTTAAAACTTAGCTTAGCATGCTGTTGCTTCTTTGGCTTGAAAGTAAGGCTAATAGATTCTCCTAGCATAACATTTGCCCCGCTCTGAAAAGTTGGAAAAGCAGAATTGGCACACTGAGAGTGGTGAATTCCTCTCTCCTCCTAGGCTGTTTTCTAAAAACATACTATGCTGGACGGTGCCCAAGGTGTATTCAACTTAGTCTGCAGCCAGTAATGCTACAGGGGAAGGTGTGAGACTCTTGCATAGAAGATGTCATTTGGCTTCATTTTGGTCTTAGCGTGCTCTGTAGATGTTAAGCTGATTTCTCATTCTAAGAAACAGATGAATGAAAAAAGTTTTATCTTGATTTTGAAAACATTAAGATATTCTTTAGGTTAGATGTATGCAGTCATCTGGTCTCTCCTGAACTGTGTTAAATTCGTGGCTTCTGGTAATATTTTGGCAAAAGTTTCACCATTTAGTTATAGTGTGAATCTTTCTCTTTTAATTAAAACTTGCACCTTAGAATAAAAGAATGAATAATTAGCCTATGCTAAACTGAGAATATATAGTCCTGACTGAGCATTATGAAATATAATGTCCTCCATGTGGTGCTATTTTTTGTATGTACTTGGTGTTTGCATGTATGTATTACCTACAGCAATAGTAGAAGATATTTGCAGAATATTTGCAAAAGTCATGCTTTGGGCTATGCTTTCATTTAGTCTTGTCTGAGTTGGAGCTTTACCTATTGTTTGCCTCTTATTACTCTCACGAGCTGCACAGATGATTTCTTATGCAGGTAATATTCTAGGGGCTTTTCATCAGGGTCATAAAAGCAGCTTTGTCCTAAAACACATCACAAGCATGGAATTTCTGGCTTTCAGACCCAAGTTTGTACCTCTTGATGGTGCATTGCTCTGTTTTTTCTGGAGGAGAGTACATCTGGGCTGTGAGCAGGAGGAAATGAGGCCATCCCTACTCAAAACATGACTCTCAAAATGTTTGGCAGCAGTCAATGTTTGGTCATTTTCTTTCCCCTCTTAGCACAGACTTCTGAGGAAGACAGCTAGCAAGACTCAGGGTCCTTCTACAAAGCCATCCTTGATCATTTGTGTGCAAGAGTGTGAAAATTATCATGCTGGTTGTTCCTGTCTCTGTTTCCTTGTCCACTTCCTTCACACCATCCTGGATATTTTCAGGGGATTCCTATCCTCATTTAGTTTGTACTGTTATTTTTCGGACTTTTCCACCATCTCTTGTGTGAGATCAGAACAGAAAATTCTCCCTCCTCCACAAATTTGGAGGACTCAAATTTATCTTTTCAAGGACATCTGCAGTCTGAGCCAATGGTAACTTGCACTTCTGTTGGTTTTGGCATATGATGATGATCTTCCTCACTATACATCCTAGTAAGAGTTCTCTGAAACAAAGAAGTTTCTTACTGATGCTTTTCACCACGAGGGAAGGACAGTTTGTGTGATGGTTCTGAACGCAGTGCTTATTAGACCCTTCTCATTTGGTTTGTTAAAACAGTCATTTTGTGGATCTATGTGCAGAAGACTGGACAGAAAGTACATGATCCCAAGTTAAATATCTTTACTCTTAAATATCTTTTCTCTCTAGTGCCAGTACCACATATAAAGGTAGCTTATATCCTTTTCAACAAATAAAGACATCAATGTCTTTTAAAAATAGTGATGCTCTTTTGGCAAGTTGTAGTTTCATATCAATAATTAGGACTTGTACCAATATATAACCATGTTAATCTCCAATGTCTTCCTTTTTTCCTGAATTTTTAGAGAGATTTTGACTTGATGCCTGTCCACAATACTGCCTTCTGGTTACAAGCTTCCAGATTTCCCGAAGTAGTACATTCTTTAATGAAATGTGCTTTAAGGGCAGAGATTTTATTTAGTTTTCACAAGTAATTACTACACAATTGACTCAGGGGAACTCCAAGCTTTGGAATGATGATTCAAAATGTGCAATCACTCACCTATAAGATGAGGGCTCCCAACCTCGAGGAGTTTCCTTAGGCAGTGTCCCAGCCCAAGGGGAGTGTCCTCGACTGCAGACCTGCTGCTCCAAAGGGGGGGAATGGCTCAAAGTGGCCTCCCTGCAGGACCCTGTTAGTAACCTAGGTTGAATCTGATGTGTGGGCTTGTATGGTGGTCCATGCTCTAGAAACTTCTCTCGACTGAGGCGTTTCATTGGCTAAGGGTCCTGTCTGTCAACTGAGGGGCCCAGCCTTTCCTGTGCCCCAAACGAGGTGAGTACATGACCATAGTCACTGAACCAGGTGGGTACGTGATGGTCGGCACCTGACCGAGGTGTGTACATGACCATAGACACCACGCGTGGTCCATCGGTCACGAAGTTTCTGGTATTGTTGAGGTAGGGGGAGTGCACTTTCCACAACTTCTTTGCTGAGTGTTTCTATACTAGACGCTGGTGCTAATGGCTACTTAACATTTATGTTGAACTTGCTGTTGCTGAGGAGTTACAGAGTTGTTTGCATTTTGGATGACAGTCCTTCAGTTTTGGTAAAAGTGCCTATTCTGAAACCCTCCTAGAGGAGGTAACGCTCCCCAGGGCAAGCACTGCAGGGGTTGCTTAGTAGGGTGCATTTACATATGGAGGAGCACTTAAAGGAAGACCTGCTTGTTTTCCATAGGTGTTAGCTGTTCTTGGAGATGTGAAGTGTGTGCAGTCACAGGCTATCCTCTCACCCTTCTCTGTGCTACTTAAACTTGCAATTTGTTGCTTGGGAAGTACTAAAAAAAAGGTGTGTGCTTCTTTTTCCCTTCCTAGGGCTATGTTGTGGAAGGGAAAGGGTTTACTTCCACATAACAATGGGATACAAAAGAAACGGTATTACTGCATGTGTTTACAAATAGGTGTCACCAGCAGTAGAGATGTATGCGTTGGCAACATGAGCAAGTAGCAAAGAACTGTTGCAGGTGACCGATAAGCATTTAGTGTTGATTTTTTTTAAATGTTAAGATTTTCTTAGAGATAGAGGAATTCTACTCTCTCCTACTCTGCAGAGAGTTTTTTCCAAGTCCCCAGTAATTCCCATTGCTATCTCCTGATATTGCAAAATGTGGTACCAGTAGTATTTCAGATGAGACACCAGTGACTTAGAAACGTCACAATGCTTTATTAGCTCATTCTGCATATAACCCAGCCCATGCCCAGAGGATGTTTTCCTTTAGTGGTGTGCTTACACTGGAATTTCTCCAGCTCTCATTTTCTGTACATATGTTGCACGTCCTTCAGCACCGCCCAAATCCCCTGCTTACACACTCAGCAGCTTCTCTGTTCAAAATACTCTCATTACTCAGCAGTTCAACAATGTCTCGTTGTTGAATTTCCAATACAAGATATAGTAGTTTAAAAAAAAAATAAATCAACTATTCCTGTAAGTGTTTCTAGTGAAGTCCAAAAGAGGAAGGAAAAACACCCATGAAATCAGTCTAACTTTGCAGTAGCTTGGATATTCTAACATCATGGTTTTCTGTCTCTGTCTAGAAGCTTTCTGAATAGATAGGGTAAATAGTCAGATCTTAAAATGGAGAACTGAAAATCAAGAGAAGGCATAAAGATTTTCAGCCTTTAAAAGCATAACAATGGGATGATTGTGTGTTTTAATGTATCTTGTGTTTCTCTATATTTATGGTTAGATGCTTTTAGTCTGGGAGATCTTTACATACTGCTATTGAGACAGCCATATTCCGCTGCTGATAGGAGGCTTCTAAAAAAGGCAAGAGACAAAGGTTTTGGGATAGAAATGAGATCTTTTCTTTCTTGCATGGCATTTTCATCCTTTTTAGTGAAGTCTTACAGCTTTAGACAACTGTTCTCTGATGTGTGCTGTTCAATACAAAGTGTCAGCAGTGTGAATTTTAATAAACTTAAACAGAAAAAGACCAGGTCATAATAGCTTTACCAAATCCATCGTAGAGTAGCATTAACATAGTGTAATTTGCAGTTGGGTGGAGAAAGGTTGGCGAGGCCTCTGTCATCCTGACCACTGCTCTTTGAGTTAAGTGGTGGCATTGCAAGTCAGTTCTGCTTTGTATAAGGACCTTCTTCTGCTAACGAGTATTAAGTGATTAAACCACATGCAGGAAAACTAGTATGTTTTAGAAAATAGCTGTAAGTGTACAAGGTACTGCTGGGAGCATAGATCAAATAGAGGAAATGGTAAGGCTGCATATAAACCAGAGAAAGTAATTCTTGTAAGAAAAGCAAGGACTTCTAGCCAGAGGCAGACATTGATAGGAAAGGCATAAATCAATCGCCAAAAATAAGGGATGGACTCCAGGGAACTGTTTACTGAGAAATATAAAAAAAGGAAGGCAAGCTTCAGTTTGTGCTGAATGTGAATCTATGCCTTTGGCACAAAGATGGTCAAAAGCCAGTTCTCATTTTTGCCTCTTTATTCTCAAAGCAACTACATTTAACTTGAATTTCTCTTTAGTCTGAAGGAAAAGGGGAATATAGGAGACCTCACAACTTTGTTAAGTGTAGTCTAGAATAAGGAAATTAACTACTTTGGGCTTTTTGATGGAGCGTTCCATCTAAGGGAACAGGTTACTGTTGCTGAGATGAAGCTCTAATGTAGCTTACAGAGACACAGCAGCACATTTTCATTTACAGAAGTTCACTACATTATGGCAGCTTTCTTATATTAGAGGGTATTTTTGTTTGTTTTTTTTTTTAACTTTTCTTCTGCAGTTCTTTAGATTTATTGTAAGCACATATGAATGTATGGGTTTCCTGCACTGTATGTTGAGTGGCAGGTTGTTCATGCTGCCTGTTTTGGGTAACAGTATATCTTTGAGAGTTTTCCTTAGCCAGCCAGAACAAACTCCTTAAACATGACATGTAGATGTTTTCTTCTGAAAATGAAAACACAGAACACAGTTTCCTTCCTATTCAATTAATTAATGTTCTTTTTTCCACAAATAACTAGAATATGAGCATGGGAGATTTGTGATTCTCAAGTAAATAGCATTTCTAAAAAGACTTCAATTCTGCCCTATTTCTGTTTGCTGCAGGCAATGTACCTATTTCTATTTTCAGTTTGCTACTTCACATAGAATGTAAAAATATTCCAGTGCATGCACTGAAGTGAGATTCTTCTTCAGGATGGTCGTAACCTCAGTCATTTGATGAGTGGTTGGTACATTGCATTCAAGCTTTACAGTGAAACAAATGTCATCTTTGAAAGATGGCTGAACGTATGGCCTATAGATTTTAAATGGCAACATCCTCAGAAAAGCCTGTGCCTCCTTTTGATGTTAGACTTGAGCCTTTGCGTCCCTTGAACAGGTAGGAAGCTCACAAATAGCATTTTTGGAACATTTCTACTGTGAACTGCTAGATGATGCTTTTTGAATACTGCCATCACCTCATAAGACTGCTTCCATGACTCCTTGATACGTCCAGTCCACATCCTGGGCTGCTTTTTTTCATGTAGGTGTATAGTAAAGGCTAGCAACAATATTAGCTGTTTGTGTTAGCCGATATCATTGCATGCTGCATTTTTCCCCAAAATGTTGATACTGACTTTATGAAATGAAAAACTTTACACGGGGTCATGACTGAATTTATATAAAAAGGAGGGAAAGTACGAGACCATTTGCCTCTAATGGTTGAGGCTAATTTTTATGACAGTGGGCCAGACACATTCCAGATGTTTAATGCTTAAAATGTTACCTTGGGATTCCATCTGGTATAATTTTTTTCTCCAATTTTATGATAAAGGTTTCTGATTTTTAATTGAGTCAGAAAAATCACTAGTTTATTCTTAAATGTATTAAATTCCCTATAATTTAATACACATTATATAGACAATATAAATATACATTTCCAGAGTTTTGCTGGTAAACTTTTAATACTCACTTTTTCCATGAGTGAATTTCAGAGAAGAACTGGTATGTTGGAACTTTGTTAACATCAGATAACATAGTCTTAAAAATAATCATGTATGCCTCTCAATTTCTCTGTCTGAGATAGACAACAATTTTAGGACTGTGTCCAACAACAGCATTTAATATGGGAAAAAAGCTGCAGGTCCAGCTCTATCTTATACATTCATGCCTGTTGTAAATTTAACAGGAAATAAGAGCAGAAATAGTGTTGCTGATCAGATTGTTTGCATTTTTCTATTTTTAAGGCTTGCTTATAATTTCGAAAATGGAAAATATGGACATAAACTGATGGAAATTATAGTAGCTTTGCTATAGGTGCAGTAATTGTAACAAATTGGTTAAAATCAAGAGGCCAAAAGAAAACAATGAAAATTGGGTGTGGGTTGGATGTACAGACGAACCCTTCTTATGCCAAAGACCTACTACCACAGCGCTTTTTTGAAGTTCAGACTACATTGATCTATATTTTCTGGTTTTTAGAAAGTTTTTATGGATATGTGTAGCCTAATTAAAACATTATTGTTAAAGCTAGTTCAGTTTTCAAGTTTCATAAGAAATTTGTCAAATGATGTTATCAAGCTATTCGTTGATCCCAACCACTAAAACAAGAACAAAAGGGAAATGAACAAAATACCAATTAAAAAAATCATAACGACTGGCTTCTTATAGTGAGGATAATGCAATATTCCAAATAATTGGAATTTAAGTTTAATGCAAAACTAGTCACATTGTTGGCAGACAGTGATTTTTATCTTTTGCATGTGAATGTATAAACAATAATCTTATCTTGTCATGGGGTAAAAAAAGTTGCTAACCTGAGAAGTCAGTTCTGTGATAGGATTACTGTAGTGAAGAAACTTTGTGTTACTTTGAAGCACTAACTCAGGCCTGAAATTCACCATCTGCTGTTAAAGCTTCTTGTGTTTCCCAGTGGCCACCAAAGCCCAGCTTGTAGGTCGTAACAACAGAATAAATTTTCATGCATAAGTGGAATAGTTTTTCTGGTTAGTGGACATTTAACAAATGCCATTTAAATGCCATTTTAAGAGGTGGACGCATTTTCTTTAGGATCAGAAGTAAACTATACCTGTTCTCTCAGTGTTGCTGATTACGGTAGAATGAAAATGGTTGTAGTCAACACAACACAGTGTTTATTTGAAAATTAATAATAAGAAATATTTTGCTTTCAAATGCTCATCCTTCATACAAATAACTATCTAAAAGCTTCATGCTATACGTCTTGCTCAGATTTCCCATTATTTATCACAATAAACCGAAAATTCGTATTTTCTTGTGGCCAAGATATGGGTAATGTAGAAGCAGGTGAGCAGCTGGATGAAAGCAGGAGGAAGGAGGGTGCGTGCCGATGCAGACACCTTCACATCCTTCAACACGGGTGAGAGTGCCCCAGTGTGCCAGGGTTTGCACTCTCAGGGCATGGGAAGCTGAACAAAATCACACCTGATGGGAACTCTCTTCTCAGAATCCTGTTTTACAGTACTTTAGGTTTCCAGGCCATTCAGTGGTGACTCAGATCCAGGAAGGCTGAGCCTGGGATCTTGAATGAGGAAGGTTGCAGGCCCAAAATGGGACAGGGGCAGAACGGGAGGTGGATGGGTACAGACTTTGCTGGGATCTTCCCGCTGTCTTTCTGGCGCGTGATCCTGCGATTGGTGCTGCGCTTAGGCAGTTTTGGTTGGACTCATCTGTAAAGACGTGTAGATGCGGTGCTTAGGGACATGGTTTAGTGGTTGACTTGACGGTGCTGGGTTAATGGTTGGACTCAATGATCTTAAGGATCTTTTCCAACCTAAACGATTCTGTGATTCTGTATAAAATAGCACATGATTTCAGACTCAAGTGGTTTTTGAACCACAGTGCAGGTACCCTTTGTGCCTCCAGCTGTGGTGCTCTCTTGGCTGTTACCTCTCCTGCAGGTCTGTATGTGCTGCGCTTGCTTTACCCTGTATAATGGTGAGTTGAGGCACAAATTAACACACATGAGGCCATGTTAACCACTGCAATAAATGACTTGCAGGAGTGTTAAAAACAGTGTGGATGTATGAGAATCCAATCATGCAGATTATTTTGCATTAGCAAGACTTCATGCTTCTCTCTCAAATGGTGCTCTGAGAGAGATCACTGAATCACTGTGAGATCCTGAGGCAGACGTTGTATGCTCTAGCACGCGATAAACTCAAGCCTATCTTTTTTTTTTTATTTCAATAAGAAGTCTGTAACTGAGTCAAATATTAAGATTAAAGTTTAAGCAGAAAATTATTTGAATCTAATTTCTGTACATGATATGAGAATAATCTGTGAAATAACTGAGGCTAAATAATTGCTTGCTTTTCGACTCAAATTGCATTATTTTTAATCTCTTCTATTTCAGTAATTGCAGGGCACAATACTCATGCTACAGCTATATTCACTTGTATTAAAAGTAAAAGTTTCTAAGGAAGAAAATGTCCGTTTTGAAAGGATTTAAGAATGGCTCCAATAACTTCTTTGCTGTCTCTTTGTTACTTCTCTCGCTCAACGTGATGCTTGTGATGTGAAAGCTTGTTTGTTTTTTTCCTAAGATTAAATAGTTTGAGTTTATCTTAAAATGTGCGGGTGGTAAATTGAGAGCTGTACTTTGTCAGAGTGTTATGCCCACCTTTATGTGCTAAAATACAGGAGACTTATTTTCAGTCGCTATTTGCTGATACGATTTCCACTGAAAGCAGAATAGGTTTTTGCATGTGTTTGGAGTGGAGCATCATCCAAAAAGCATTTGATCTTAGGAACAGAAAACTCCACTAGAACAGATATTTTCTTTTTACTGCTAACACTCTTTACTAAAAACAAGGGAAAATTCATGGTCCATACCAGATTTTTATGGTGGGGGAAGCCAAAGCAAAATGACTGCTGTAGCTGACCCTGCTCCGGAAGGGGGCTTGGACTGGGTGATCTCCAGTGGTCCCAGATAACCTTGACGATGCTGAGATCTCTATACCCTTGGGATGCGGGTCTCGGAGATGTCGCCAAATGCTGTACACGGACAGCTCAGACCTGGGTGAAACAGCTTTGCGCCTGGATGCTCGCTGGCAGCCTTGTATGGAGAAGTTTATCCTGGACACTTTCAGTTTGGGCTGCCTGCCTTCTGACTTGTTACCTCTTAGCACTGCAGCTCCTTGCGTTAGGGACTGCTCTGTCACTGTGACATAAAACGAGCGGTTTCCTTGGTTCCTTTTCAGCAAATAAGGTCGGCTCAACAAATGGAAGATAGTGTCTCTTTTCAGAAGTGACTTCTTCATTAAAGTGGAAGTTGAGTAGGATATGCCGTAAGAAGAAGCCTTTTTAATAAGTCTTCACTTTTGTCCTTGTTAGTGGTTATTGAGAGCGAATCATGGTGATTTAAAGGTCAATGAAAACTGGCTTAAAGGATACTATTGTTTAAATACTGGAAATTTTCCATGTTCCAATGAGCCAGGGCAGCACAAGTTGTTGAAATAAATAGAAGGACAGTGATCTCACTTGTTTGAGTACTTCACAGTTTAACATTTAAAAGGTTTTTTTAAAAAAACACCATTAGCATTGCAAGATTCCTGGTAGATACATGGTTGATGTTGTTGATCGATGGTTCTTTACGCAGTTAATATTAGCATAAAATAATACAAACATGATAGCTATTGAAGCAGAACAATGGGTTGTCTTTTGTCTTAAAAATGAATGAGTCTGGCTCTGGTAAACCATTCTCTCATTCACAATCTTCAAATAGTTCTATTTGTGTCTATTAGAGTGTAAGTAATTAAGTTATATATTGAGCAACTGTCAGAAGAATTTAAGTAGCTTCTGCAGCAAAACAGCTCTGGCTCTTAAAACACAGTATTCCTCAAAGTCTGCCTTTTCCTTTTCAAATAAACACATCCCAATTGGCATTCTGACAAAGTGAAAGCAGAATGTTTCAAGCAAAAAAGGTTCCTTTTGCAAAACTCTTTATACACTTAAAGCAGCAATGTGGAGATTACACGCTTTAGTAGCAAGAATCAGGCTCTCAGAGGGCTGGGAGAGTCCAGATTTGTTGGAGAAAAGTAATAGGACAGCACCCATGTGCAGGTTTTTTTTTTCCTTTTTCATCTGCCTGCAGTCTGTACTGCTGTGGGCAACTACTCCTGTTTTTCACTCTCACCTGCTCTGTTGTGTTACAGTTTATAAAATACAGGCTGTATGCAAGCTCTGGAGCCTGTTTCAGATGCAGAAGGGCAGATGGGGCAATGTGGGAGTGATCTGTCCCCTGCTGGGAGATGGATAAGGAGTGTTACGGCTCGCCGTGTTGCAAGTTACTGAACTTGCCCCTGGTTCCCCACTTCCCTAATCCCACATGGGTGGAAGAGGGAATGCGCTGGGACCTGAAGTCGGGTCTCTGGGCAACTCTGGCTATATTTGAAAATGTACCCAGTCCAACTGGGTTGTGAGATTTTGCCGACTAAGATTGCTGGATGTAAAACACAAGGTGTGGGCAAAGGGAAGTTCCTGCAACCTGTGGGGTTGTGTGAACCAGCTCTTCTGACTATAGTGCTACCTGGATGAGGCTCTTTGAAGCACACAGTGTCCGTCATCAAAGAGATGAGACAGAGCCATGGACTCTAGTAGAAACTCTTGGGCAGGCCTGAGCACAGTGCGCATACTGTATTTACTTTTGTTCTTGGATGTGCAGCATCTGGAGCATTGCGGCTTGCTGAGGCTTGCACCAGAAAAATTATAATCTTAAATAGCTACCTAACCCAGTTGCCTTTTTTAATTTTATATTACTATCATTATAATTGATTTTTAAGTAATGTTCTAACGTCTATACTAAAAGATCCCACAGCATCTGAATCTTTGTGTGACTAGAGTTATATGCCTTTTACTCCTCCAAACCCTGTCCTTTCTTTTCTGAAATCTCATTCCCCTGAGATCATATTTTCAAATGCCAGGCTTACAGCTGCTGTCATTCAGGTTAGTTTCATCACTTTTCTGCTCTTAAGGCTGATTCATGTTATAGACTATACTGTTCTGTAAGTTCCCTGAACTTCCTTGGCTCTGCTATGTTAGAGCACTGCCCTTACTAACAGAATTGATAATTAGCTTTGATGGACTTGGGCGCATGAAAGAGTGCTACACGGGCTGCTGACAATGGATGAAAAGTGCCATGAAACAGCGTTTTCAGAAGTTTCTTGAAATAAGACTGAATGCTGCTTTGCTCCTATAGCTGAAAGTTAACTGTTCAAACCCCTTGACATTAGCATTTCCCATTTACAGTGACTATGAACACTGTATTCCTTCTCTATTTTAATTACTTGCCTACACTCCTGTGCTAAATTAGACTTTTGAATAGCTATAAAAATTTATAATGAGGCTTCCATTATTCTTTTAAGTATAGCTAACTGGAGTTGGCAGATGTTAGCATCTATCTTCCAGAATACTTGAAGTCACTTTCTTCTAAAAAATAACTACTTATAATCAATCATTTAGGAAACCATATGCCAAGCATGAAATAACATGTAACATTTATAAACTTTTATGTCTTTTCTGGGTTAGTACCTTATTCTCCATTGCCTTTCACATGCTGCTAGTACTTACCTGTTTTATGAACTATATCTTACTCATGTACAGCTCCACGCTTTCAGAGGTGTTACCAGTACGTAATCTTCTCTTAAGCTCCTGTCCTATTTTTGATGTTGTTTTTTTATTCAATCTTTATTTTGCTTCTTACAAACTTTTCTCTTTAAATACGATTTGAGTATTCCACATCTAGAAAATGTAAAGCCCAGGTTTCTTTAATACTGAGGAATTCAGGAGGAAGATCAGTAGCAGCTGCAATTTCAGCATCAGCTATTTTATTTATTGAAAGAAATACCTGTGCATTGTAAAGTAAGGGAATTCACCCCTGTACAGAGGGAAAGGTAAAAAAATAAATAAATCTCTGAACAGCTGCATTTCTTAAATGAGCCCATGAGTTGTATTTATTAGCCCTCAGAGGTCTTGGAACGAATGTCACTACACGCAGGAACCTAGTAAGGTAAGGTGTAATTAAAAGTTTGAGTACATTTTATATGATGACGGGAGACCATATTGAACAGTTACAATGGGAAATGTTATTATATCTTGGTGAAAAAAGAGCAGAACATTCTTTGGGGAGGATAGAGGTACTCTTGGTTTCTAGTACAATGTTTGTATTGTACTGCTTTTTATGATTTTAACAAAAATAGGAGAGAATTTCAACAGGGACTAGGGAAGTAGTTTACCTCTTTCTTGCAGAGTGCAGGAGTTTGGGAAAGTCTAGGCTCAGAAATGAACGGAGGCTAGTCCCTGAGATTTTTTTGTTGTTATTATTATTAAGCTTGTTGATTTAGGCTGCCTGGGAAAGTGAAGTCACCTCTACTATAATTCTATGTGCAGTTCATAATTCAAATAACAATTTTGAACATGTAGGGTTGTGAGAAAAGTTTGAACTTTTTTCATTAAAAAATGTTTGGCATTTTCTGAGACATGTTAGATTGCCTCCTGTTATTAGAAGAAGAGGAAAGAAAGGATTATTCTGTTACTATGACACATTTTTCTAAACTGTTCTTTAATAGAAAATAGACAAATACATTGCTGGTGGAACGTTTCTTCCTTGAAGCATAATAAACAAATACTCCATGTAATTCTATTTACTTTGTTCTCATAGATCAGAGTTCTAATAAAAGAACAGAACCAAATTATGTGATGTAGAATGACCGCCACATAACTGGTAAAATCTGCTACAGTGTAGTGAGCTCAGTGACCCAAAAAAGATCCACCCTTTGTTGAGTGGATCCCTATGTCATGCCGTGGGTTCCCTCCTCGCCTTTCAGGGCTCTGGTCTTACGGGTGGTGTGACAAGAAGAAAGGAGGCATAGTTACTTCTTTGCATAATTATTCCTCCGCTGTAGTTTCATGTATCATCTGGCTGTCTGAAGTGGGCATAAGCAGAAGTGATCCCTTTGGCTCGACTGGTACAAACCAGTGCTGAACTGAAGGACAACTGGGGCCAAAGTGACTGAAGATGAGTCCTTCTGCATGTGGGCTCAGACAAGTTCCATGTAGATCTGCATCATGCCAGGTTCAAAAGGAACATGTTATTTTGAAGACTATGCTGCTGCTGCAAGCTTCAAGTCAATTTTAAGTTACAGTTTTGCTGATTGGCCTTTTAAGCCTCAGCAGGTCTCAATTTGTTGTCTTGCAAGAAAAGATGATATGTGATCCTAGATGTCAGCTCAAAATGACAGGACCATACTGTGTCATAAAACCTACAATAACCGTGCCAACCTGGGCTGCTCTAAGAGTGTGTACAGGGGAACTTGGCTGTGCTATGAGAGCCAAAAAATAACTATAATGTCTGCTAGGAAGGCAAATAGTTGGCTACCTTGTCAGCTTGTGTCACCCCATCCCACTTGTAATAACAGTATGCAGTTGGTGCTTTTCCTGGACATAGCATGACCTCATGGAGGAGAAAAAATACGTAGTGCTGCCTTTTGGTGGTTGCCTGCAGGTAGAATTGCCAGCGCGTTCAGTCCCGATAATGTAGGTTGAATATTCTTGTGACTGATACCGTTGCAAGCTGGAGTTCCTCTTGCAACCTGGTGTAGCTGCTTGCGGAGGACGCCTTAAAGGAGAAAGTGTTTTAACTAAAGAAATGAAGGATGAGGAAACCAAATTGCAATAAAATAATAAAAGATTCTTATCTCTTATTCTGTGCTCTTAAATCTAGGGGTATCTTCTCAGTCAGGCTGATGTGTCCAGAAGCATTTTACTAGTCTACAGAAAGAATGGAGGGAAGGGGAGAAGGAGGGGAGTGAAATGCTTTCGACATGACTTTGTTTACACTTCAGCCTCTATTTTCCATTGTTGTTTGAATGTGATCCTGCTTGGACAGATTTCTGAACTACACTCTCAATACTTATTCAGAAGTCCTTACAAATGTTCTAACAAAATTCCTTCTGGAGCAGCCACCCGGCTTTTATTTTCCTCTGCTGAGGAATTTATTCCATGGAGACCTCTCTGCCTGGCTTGCAAGGAAGAGGTCATTTAACCACACTGGGCTGGTCTCCGGCTCTTTAGAAAATCAGTACAAAATCTTGCTTCATTTAACACGAATCTGTTAGGTGGGTAGAAATCGGAGGGCAGGGACAAGGAGAGGAGTGATGCCTGTAGATAGCTTTCCTTTGGCACTCTTCATTTCCTTTCGCACGCTCATCTCCCACAGTTGCCTGTCTCTGAGGCTAGCAATTTTAATAAGCTGTATGTTAAGGTTTAACAGTTTACACAGTGTTTTGTAAAATGATTCACTGTACAATACATTGGAAAGGAAGCATCTGCATTTATTTTGCTTTGCTGCTTTACAGCATTTCACTGTTAGGGTCATCTTTTTTCAGGTGCCTGGCTCACAGGTAGAAATGCTTGTATGCTGTAAATACCACAACTTCTGAAAAGTGCTGTAAATATTAACCCTCCTGCCCCCGAGGACTCTCGCTTCCACTGGGGTGGAGGAATTAATCTCCTGACAGACATTAAGAAACAACCGATAGACGTAATCATCTAGCCTGGTGCGTTTGTTCTGAGCACAGGGTATGAATGCAGAAGGGGAATTAATTGGGAATACCAGGATCAGAGTATTGCAAGTTCTAGGGGGAAATGTGTAAAATGAAATTTAAGCAGTTAAAAATGTCAACCAGAAATGGTTGATTGTTTTTTCCCTTTAGGCAGTGCATATATATTTTTCTTTTAGAACATGCCAGTTTTTATTTCATTAGCTACTTGAGGTTGTAGCTTCTGAATCATTAGCTTTAAGATTAAGAAAAATTTTGGTTAATTGCTTCGTGTCTTATACTGCCTTTCATAGTAAACAATTTCAGTTGTATATTTTTGATGTCAAAGAGGGGAAGAAGACACTTAAATATGAAATTAAATATAAAATTAAATATAAAAATATAGATCCCATGATAATT
>NW_009596241.1:121139-128543 GCF_000690535.1 Cariama cristata | reverse complement strand
GGGCCTTCGCGGCTTTCCTGGCACCTGCTGGGCTTGGTGCCCGACCTCCAAGCTGTGCAAGCACCGGTTCCGTTCGACACACGTGGGAAAATAAAACTGCCCACCTGAGGAGGTGAATTCTCTGCAAAACGACTTCAGTAACGCTGCTCCCCTTCAGCCTTGCCATCCAGGCTTCCCATGATACTAACAGGCACTTGGTCAGAGGAGGGAAACGGTGCTCAAAGGAGAAAATTTCGTTAGCAGCTGAAATTAATTCAGATTTATTGCTGAATTATTTTTTTAAAATAATAATTCTTAAAACGAGGTACCCATAGTTAATACACATAAATACTACTACATCTTCCCAGACATGAGGTGTTTTAATGTGTTGGCCACTGACAGAAAATTTCTGGGTGGCTTTGGGGTCCAAGCACTGAGAACAGGGAGATCCTCTATACAGACGACCAGGGATTTCTGGCTGAGCCGTACCGAGGTCAACGTCTCTTTTGCCTTAGAAACAGACTGTAGGCAGCAAATGCCTACATAAACAGCAATATTATTTTGCCATGCTACGGTGGGTATTTCCACTGAGGATATAGGAGTTTTGTTTTCAATTCCACTTGTAATGAGATACAGTCGAGACTGCTACCAAGTACAACATCTATTTAGAGTATATTCTAAGGCTTAACAATGAAGTTTCATTATCTCAAGCTAACATCCCATTAAAAGCAGGTAACTCACTCTTAACCCTTACAGTTTTAAATGCTATGGGAAAGTCACAGACTATTTCTAGCTATTTGAGAGTAAATTCAAGCCCTAGAACTCACTATGCAACCTATTTTTCAATACATAGGGTTTTCACGCTACACTAACACGCAACAGGGTCAGAAAAAATAACCCTCATTTGTTTTACCAGGGGGAAAAAGCCACAGACTGAAACTCACCCTAGCTCTATCATCATTATATGCATTTTAGCAAGTGTATTTGAAATGCTATGGAAGTTCTTTACTCAGGGAACAGCATGATAGTCTCTCTTACTGATGGCTGTGCAGCATCTCACCGCAGGCACCAAGCTCCCAGTACGAGTTCTCCAACCCCATGAGGCTGTCTCCTTAATTACTTCACTAATACCTCGATTCAAACTGAAACTCTTGTACAACATTTATTGCTGCTTCTCTAAAAGGAAAAGCAGAGAGTTGTATGTTTCTGCTCACATCTTAGAGGTAAAACGGAGGTGCACATGCGCGAGGAAGAACGAGACCTCTATCAGCTTGTGGACTAGCAAGGGGTTGTCAAAGCTAACTGGGAGCGTCTGATGCTCTCAATCCAATGGAGTTAATCAGTATAATCACCACCAATGGCTACAAAAGCATTTTATACTCATGGACATTAGTTTTCAATTTCCTGGTTGATAAGAAGGGGCGTGTAAATGCTGCTATCATTTGTCCTTTTAGTGACATCTGTGGGACGTCTCAAATGCAGAAAGTAAATTCTGTGTTGACTCTTGGGATGCTCAACCAGCTGTACCACTGTGACGTTTGGTAGGGCATCGGTTCGTGCACCAGTGGATTTCAGCCGTGAAAGGAGGATGAGTATCACCAGGAGTGATGCCAGCCAGGCCTTAGCAGGATAACCAACAGCCTCAGACCTTCTCCTGACTGGTGAAACAGAAACGGTTCCATTTCCTTTTTAAAGAAAATGAACAAAACCTGGCTTCCCATATTCCACAAAATACGCATACCCATACACAAAACAAACAGCTCCCAGCAGTTTTGTAGATCTTTTCCTGGATTTTTCCTCTCGTATCCAGAGTATTCAAAAAGTATTAATTGACGCAAAATCTGAAAATAATGTCAGAAGGACTGGCAAAGTATTCACTATTCATAAGAAATAATTCACTCAGTCGGAGCTATTACAGGGATCCCACAGTTATTTGCCTCGCCGGCAGCAGAGGCGATCACAGCCAAAGGCTGATCATACGGATGGGAAGCACATAATTTTCTTCTCATCTGATCCTCAAACTTAGTAATTTTCTCTTTTATAACATTTTATAAGGAAGGAAGATGATGGGTAGGGGAAAGAATAATAGGTAACAGAGAAGATAATAGTAAAAAGAGTCAGAAAAGAGGTGACATAATTTACTACAAACAGCAGCAGCACAAGAACTTCAGGTATTTATATACACAAAGCATGAACAAAATCTACATTCTCAATACGGACATTTTCTTGCATTTTGTGTCCTTTCTTTTCACTTATTTCAGAATATATTTTTTAAGGATCCGTTTCATCAAAAGAAAAATGTGTTCCTTTATAGAAGTACAGCACATTCCTCTGAGTAAAGTGATATTACCTGGCCATTTGATGCAAGAGTTCAGCAGTTGTTGGCAATGCAGAAAGTCATAACATGGTAGAAAAATGAGACAGACAGAAATAAAAGTGCTTAACAAATGTTAGCTTGTCTTAATTAAAAGTTCTATACAATGTGCTATACTTTGACATGTATGTGAAATCATAGCAACAAAAGACTAATTATTGTTGATTCCTCTGACATCACCTACAAAGTCTGACATACGATTACGTGCGTTTACCCCAAACTGATACAGCACTATTTTGTAGCCATAGGTTATCAGGAATAGGACTGCTAGTTGGTCTATTCTTTTTAGAGGACATTTTTACTCAGCGCTGTAATTTTCAACAGCTTCAGCCAGTTCTGACCCTCCATGTGTGTTGGGTTGAGACACAGATTTATCCAGAGACTCTTTCCATCACCAAGTTACTCAGCCATGTGGGGATTTGGGAGGGTTTGAATGTTTTTTTTTAAAAAAAATAATAATAATCATTTTGGTAAAAATTTAAATGCAGTAAAAGGTATTTCATCTTTCTAAACACAACGTGGAACCTAGATACAACTAAAAAACCATAAACTTTGCTTTATTCCCTAAACCCTCCTTCCTTACTTTTGTTATGAGCGTATGGGTGAAACTGATTTCTCTTACCTAATGTATCTCTGTTTACTGCTGGTTTTTTGCAGCTGAAAATGCCTCAAAGCTGGATTGCGCCCTCTCTTTATTCAACCACATCCACTGCTCATCTTCCTTCTTGTGGTTACTGCAAACAAGAGGCAACATTATTTCCAACGTTGAAAAGCCTATACTTTCAGAAATAACTTTGTCGCCTATTTGTCACGTGAATATCCCACCCAAACGGCCTGGGTGGCACAACCACAGATGGGTAAACAGGCGGGTGCGGAGCCCTCCTGCTCCCCTCTGCCCTCCCTTTGGTACCGAGGTGGGTTTGTCTCCAACGGAGAAGATACATCTCCCTTCTCCGGCTGACGCCGGGCAAGCATCCATGCCACAGCGAGGACGAGGAGGGTTGTAGGCTCTGCTGTGAAATGATTTTATGTGAAACAAGGAGTGACAGCGCGTGATGGGATGCTGGTAAGATCTCATTACCTGTGAGACCTGAGACAAATCTCCTTCAACCTGTCAAGCTCTAATACAATGTTTACTGTTGACAGCCTTCTACTGTCGCTCCCGTGGCACCAAGACTTTTGTTAACCGATCACAACATTCACGGTGCGAAGGAGGAGGAGAGGACTTCCTATCAGCCTCATGGTTCCTAAAGGAGATTTTGTCCTTGTTGACGTCTGCCCCGACAGAAAATTACTTGGGGTTGTGCAGTTAGGGATCTTACCAAAAAAACATCTTCCACAGTCTGAAAGTTTTAAGAGCTGGATTCTCATGAGAAATCTCTTTTTTTAAATCACATTTAAAAAAATAAAAAAATAAAAAAATAATTACACTGTCAGAAGGGGTTTCAGGTTTCAGAATAGCAGAGCAGGCATCTAAATTAGCTTCTTTGAATGACTTTCCAGTAGATCTTTCCACTCCGAGCTGTACAGAGAGCTTATGGAGCTGAGCCTCCTGGTTTCAATACGGCAAGACCAGCAGTGTCACTGGGCCTGGAGCTCTTTAAATAGCCCAAGGTGCAGGGAATGGGATCTGAAGCTAAAGCAACCTCCATCAACATTATGCACACAATAGCTTGCTAAGAAGTGTAGATAAATACGAATATTCTGATTACCGTTGCTGTGCCCATTTCCAGTCTCCGAAGGCACCTAGCACGGCCATCCCTTTCTCTCTGAATAGCTGATCAGCAGATTAAAACACTTTCATTAGGCTCCTTTTGTTTGAACGCGAACAATTGCTGCAGTCTCCCAAGGACTGCAGCTGAGGAACAGTATCACAGAACCACCACGTAGATAATTTCTCGTTCTTGTGCAATAGGAACGTTTCCAACTTATCTGAATATTTCTTTGATTTCCCTATGAATAATACAAAACAAATAAAATTAAGACCATTTGGTTGGTAAATTCCTGTATACCGACTGGGAAAGGAGAGGTAACAGGAGGTGGGGAGAGGGGAACATCTCTGTCGCCTGGAGAAATTCTTCAGGGGTTTCTGAGGACCATTTTGCTGATCCCCCACCCCAGCTTCCCAAAGGGACAAGGGAATTTCTGCAACTTGGTAACCAGTGACAGCCAAGATAGCTATCTATAGTTCTTGTAACTGAAACAACACAGCAAAATATGTTATTTCACTGGGCAGTCAAGAGAGCGAGTCTTACTTTGAGAAGTAAGAGAAGTGGAGCCGATCCAGGACATGCTTTGGCCAACCATGAAAACAGACCTTAACAAACCAAAAAAGAAACGGCACACAAATCCTGGTGAGAGCATTTATGCAGCTCTGATTTCCACAGTGCAAGCCCACGCAGATGGGTGTGAGACCGTGTTGGGTTTGCTTCGAAAACCCGAGAGCCACAGTCCCCCTTTTCCATCCCAGGACACAACACCCTGCGAGCTGTGGAGATGGAGGACCACGAGGGATGGAGAGCCACGTCCCATGGGGTTAGGGCAAGTGTTGGTAGCCCACGGCAGCTGTGCTGCCCCAAGACCCTGAAATGCTGACAGCCTCAGGGGAGCCGTGTCCTCCAAAGGTAAACCTGCTGGCCAGCTTTCAGACCCCAATGAAACCAAGCCCAAGTTTTGCTACACAAAACTGCACGTACAAGCTGCCGTCGCGGCAGGAACGGCACTCACAGCCTGAAAGAGATGCGATCTCCAGTGACCGGACACTTGACATCTGGATTCAAAAGTCTTCTTGGCTAAAGCTCTCCAGGAGAGCATCCAGACCCACCGCAGTAGCTGATCCCACTCACTTCATTTGAAATATATCTGGTGTTTCCCATTTTTTTTCCCCTGAAGTATTTACACCAGACTTGCAGGGAGGTGTACTTTCAAAATTCATATTCACACCACTTAAAGTTTTTGTTTCAAGGGTTGGTTGTACAACTTCAAGCCTCA
This sequence comes from Cariama cristata, assembly GCF_000690535.1. Lineage (NCBI taxonomy): Eukaryota > Metazoa > Chordata > Aves > Cariamiformes > Cariamidae > Cariama > Cariama cristata. The sequence continues at coordinate 123,199 of NW_009596241.1, read as the reverse complement.
TTAAATTCTAATATATAGTTTTTCAGTGAACTCGGCTGGTAAATGCTGAGATGTTTGTGTGTTTCCCTGAAAAAAGGAGATCTTCCACATGACTACAAGTCACGGATGTAAAAAATCCCAACAAAACATCAAACATCTCCCAGAGAATGCTGGCATGCTCTTTTTTTAACACATGAAAAATTATCACAATCAAATTCCATTGTAAAATGCACTTCAGAATTTGTTTCACCAGCTTTATTACCTAGACAACTGGGATATTTTTATTTTTCCCGAAGTAGAAGCAAGTATCTAAATGAGAGAACAATTGATGATATACAGCTAGCAAGTGGTTATGAAAAATAAGGGCCCAAAATTTATCTCTATCATTACTATACAATGAAGCTCATGTACTATAAACAGATACTATAATGGAATAAATCAGAACAGCACCAATGATCATAATCCGTATTCTTTATGGTACAGCCCAGAAAACAGGATTCAGGATCCCATTTTTCTTGGCATTATAAGAAACAGAGCAGAGAAGACAGCTGGTGAGCTAATAACCTGTGTGATGGACAGGATGCTACAGGAGAGGAAAAACAGAGAGTGGCAAAGGTTGGGAGATGGGGACAGCGAAATAACAGGGAGCAGAAGTTACAGCTTGTCATTTACCTAACCAGTGCCAGAGGGGCGAGCTGCAGCCATCAGAGCACAGCGAGATTTCAAAAGGGATTTAAAGGTTAACATAACAGCTTACAAAAATGATTGGGACTTTTTTTTCCTATGCACAAGGGTGGTGTAACACATACAGGGAGCTAGGGGAGGCAGGCACAGAGGTGACGGGAAGCGCCAGCGCTGGCAGAGCAAGACGCGGTATGGAGATAACATTTTTCAAGCACTTCTGGGGAGGAAGGGGCAGGATGCGGTCAACATCCACTGCCAGCAAGGCATTTACTGCACTTGAAAGGGAAGAAAATACATATGGTCTGGAAGAGGATCAAAATAGCCTGGAAAAGTTCCTCTCGAGTAGAGCTAAGGGACAGTTAAACCGTGCAGGCGAGGTGAGGAGCAAGGTGAAATGCCAGAAAGAGCATCTGGTGCGTAGTTGTATGGAGTTACCTGGGGCAGTGCAGCTGGATGGAAGTCAAGGAACAGATTAGAGCTCCTAAGGAATGAACAGGCTGGAGCGAGACAGACCCTGGGCTGACGTGCAAAGGATTAAAGATTTATATTGGCATTTCTAGGAAGAAGGCGGCTGCGATATAAATCCAGAGCTCATTACGTGCTAGAGAACCCACACAGGAAAAAGTGCATCTCATTGCTGCCCCGTTAATGGAAGTACTTTCATCAACAGTCGTTCAGAGGTGAGGAACCCGTTATTCCAAATGTTATTCATATGTCATTATTCATTCATATACCCGAACTGAGACAGAAAATAAAAAATTCCAGGATAAGCAGCTCACTGAGAGGCAATATACAATAATTCTTAAGTGCAGGTCATCTTTAAATGAATTACAGGTCTCTTTTTTTTTTTTTTTTTTATATAGACATGTCTCTCAGAAGGGATGTAGCTGTCGGTGGTGAATAAGCAGTATGAACTGTATTATCTGCAAAACACCTGGGGTCAACCCTCACCTCTGACAGCTCCCGGTCAGCAACACCCACCAGCCTCACCTCTTTCTTGGGTCATGGGTGGTCCTCACCCCTTCTGCCTTACCAAGGCGTTTGCTGGAGGTACAGCTTACGACCAGAGGATGCAGAGATGCGTTGCTCACCAAGACTCCTGCGCTTACAATATGTTTGACCTCAGGAAACAAGTTAGTATGAAAAACAGGCCTAGTAAGAGAGCCCATTTCTTTACACACGTAAATAAAATAATAATAATACAGTAGAAGCTGGCTCATAAGCCAAGGGCTGTGTGTGCTTTGGCTATAGCATCTGTCTCGCTGTGCCGACAAGACGAAGGCTGCAGGAGAGCATCCCGGTCTGGCAGTGCCGGGCAGGGCCGAGTGCCAGCCCCTCGTGTGGTGGCGGGGGCACAGCCCGGCAGCCCCCCACCACCCCGGGCCCCCCGGCCGAGG
>NW_009596241.1:104593-121108 GCF_000690535.1 Cariama cristata | reverse complement strand
CTCCAAGCGGGGTGGGCATCCAAGGTCCAGGTCCCGGTTGCATCAAGAGGATGGTTTTCGGGGGGGAACCTGCCAGCAGCTCCAATCCAGGCAGGCTGTGCCGGAGTACTGAAAACCACCGACTTCAGCCCTGGTTATAATTTAGCCTGGCTCAGCCTCAGCTAAAGAACTATTTAATTTTTAACTATTTCACATTATGTATTTCCATGAATTTAAATCTAGAAAATGTTTACTTATATACTTATATTTCATGGACTATAAAACAATAATAACAAACTCCAAATTAGTAATTTCCTTTCAGATGATAAAGTCACAATGAGAAAAATTTGTAGCTTCCAATTGTTCCAACCAGTGTTCGAAACGACATGAAAATCTCTTCAGCAGTCATTACCGCCTAATTGTTTTGGAAAGCTGCAAGAGAATTACCACAGCTTTTTGTTGTTGTTGTTTGCGTTGCTAAAGCAAAGTCAAATTTATTCAAATTATTAACTATTTCAATCTCTTTATTCTTAAAAACAAAACAGGTAAGTGAACCGGGAAATTCTGTTGAATATTCTATCAAAACATTTTTCTACAAAATAAATCATAGAACTCATTTCTCTTGAGCCTTACAGAGAGCAACTCAGATCTGCCAAAATATGCTGTCTTAAGTTCATTGCCAACATCTATTTTGTGGTAAACTGAATATCCATGTGCAGTTCTGCAATCCCAATTTAGTGCTGGGAGTTGTTAAACTCGTGAATTATGCATTTTATTCTGTAAACACAAAAGAAAAGGTGCTTACAATATAATTAGCTTATTTGGTATTTTTAGAGGTCATTATAATTTATCCAATAATTAATAAAGAGACTGCGTCTCATTTATATTATTTGGGGGATACACTTGTATTCCTGTCTAGGGCTGTTGTCACATCGCACTTGGGATGCCAGGAGATGGTGCGGGATTTCTCCGGCAGCTTTAAGAAGCGCGGGTACAACAGCAAACCAAATGTGAATTACTCGAGAGAGAAGACAAAGAAACCTGATGTTCAAGTACTAGCCTGAGACTCGGAACATCTTGTTCCCTGTAATAACGTGAAATATGAGGCAGGCAGGTAGCATCTGTGCTTCCCCTGCCTTGTCTCGGTTTCAGGCTCTCCTGAGCAGGAGGTGGCTGCTCCCATCCTCACCCAGCACTAATGCGGTGCGGTTGCAATCTCTGCTGGTCCTGCAGGCACCGAAACAATGAAAATAAAAATAATACTTTACTCTACAGGTACAATCTTTCAAGCCTTCTCTTTAATAAATAGAGTCTGTTTCCAGGACTGCCCCTGGTCAAATGCCTACGCATCAAGTCCTGCATTTTTTCCCTAAATACATCTGGATCCAATCTGAGACCAGTGCACCAGAGCTGAGTTTTTCAGAATTAAACTATTCATTCTTATGTCTCGTCTCAGACTTAGCAGATGCTTGGGAATCTTTAATATCTTGGCTTTAATTATTTTACCATTATTGTATTGTCATGTCTCTCACAGAAGCTGACCGAAGTTTATGAACAACTCTGTAATTAGGGTACATTATATAGGGAACAGGATAACTTTTCACACCTCCAACTGTTGTTGATTTCATCAGTGATTTCACTGCGTCTCTTCTAAAAGACCTTGTTTCAGTTTTTAATGATCGGGTTCAATAACCATCAACGCAATCTGAGGGAGATTCACATCTGGCTGCACATTTATTCTAGATTTCAAATTATACTAATAATTTCTGTGGTGGATAAACTCTAGGCCCATTCTTTAAGTACCATAATCCTGATTACAAGACAAAAGTCCAAGCTTCTAACACTTTGCACACATCTACACTCTGGCAGCTAAGGCAGGGGTTTTCTGTAGCTCAGTCAAAATCATTTGTTCATACAAATATAGCTCAGTCTTTTGGCGTTGCCAAAATGTGGCAAAAAGGGATGACCAATGCCTATCTGCTTCTATCATGGCTATGGCAGCACTGTAGATATTTTAGACATAGACTCAACAGTCATTGTGTTGGTGCAAATGGGTGATTCTTATAAACCCTGTTTTGCCGGAGGTTACAACCTCAAGAAGTCAGTCAAACCTGTTCACACTCTTCCCATCACAGGCCAAATGAACCCAGTTAGCAAATAAAATGCCAAAGTAGTGTCACAACTCTCAGGTATTGAGTATAGAATGACTCTATGGTATAGAGATCTCACTGTTTTCAGTAACAAGGAAGAAAATGTATGTTTGGGGTTTTTAGGTGTTTGTGCATCATTGCGATTAGATGCCTTAAACATCATGCAGTAGCATAGAAACTGCAAAGAGGTGATGCTCCTGTGCCACCACTTCTTCCATGTGGAAAAATACTGCCTTACTTAAAGAATATTCAGAAAAAAAAAAAGTTTGCTATTTAGCCAACATCCTGGTTTCTACAGAAGAGTTTTCAGCAGCAGCCAGCACCGAAGTCAGTATGATTCATTGGATCAATAATTCTAAGGTCTGTACCTAAAAGGCTGAAAAATGTGATATAACCTGGCAGAAGAGTAATGATTGTAATGTTCAGCAAAATGGTTAATGAGGCTTGGAAAAAGCAGACTTTGGGGGGAGAGAAATATGTACAGGTTTAACCTTGCACACTAGCTTCAGTAGAACATTCCGCCTTTTCGGTTAACTCTAAAGTCCCCATAGACATCTTTATTTTCTCGACATTTTCACTCTTTTACTTAGCAGCCTTTTCCTCTCCTCATTTTCACACTCTGGTTATGGGAGGAGGACATGACCTCTTTTCCAGCTCACAATATCTGTAATCATTACTTGTTGAATGGTTGATTTTGGTAGCACAGTTACATAAAGGCACAGAAAATAAGTTTCTTTTCCTTCTCCCATAACTGCATGTTTTATTTTTAATTCCTTCTTTTTTCCTCCATCAGTTACCACCTGACTCCAAATAATAAAATCCTTTCCCAGACCCCTACTTCCTCATACTTTAACTTCCCTCAGATGATGTCATACCATCCTATACACAAGTACTTGTGCTCAAAGCAAGACAGATAATAGTAATACTGAGACAGCTGCGGCTGGTGATGTTATTTTAGCATTTCATTATAAAAAAAAAAAAAAAAAAAAAAAAAAAAAGAGACGACACCAGCAACTACAGCTTCCTATCATTCTGTCTCTCTCAGTCCTTGGAAAGACCATCTGGCCCATAAAAGCATTCCACCACAAGTTTCCCAATTTTGGGATGTGTGTGATGGCATATGCCTCTGTGCTTTACCTGGGATGCAGATAACATACCCATCATTAGACCAATACTATCAGGAGATCAGCCTGAAGAAGGAAATATTAGATAAATTATTTAAAACTGTTTATTGAGATAGTCAAAACCTTACCTACCTTCCTCAGTAAATTATCACCAATACATTTTTTCTTTAAAAATACAATTTACTATGAATTCATTTATCTTCCAGAAGCTGAACAAAGGAAATGCGCTTTGTAACAGCAGTAAAATATTCTACAATTTGTCCCGTATTTGTCAACCTGCATTAGCAAGAGATCTATTAGTAATCTTGGTGCCACCAATGATACTGCAAGTTGCACACTCCTTTCAGCTGTAAAGCATCACATCTATGGTGAAGACAATTAGATGTTTCTGATCTCTTTTCTATAATTCACTTTCCTGTCTAATCAACAATTATCCATAATGAACTTTCCATTGCTAGTTCAAACTCAGCAGTTTCTCTTGCCTAGTGCAAGACATAAAGGAAAAACTGGTGGCAAATGGCATATAATGTTTTATGAAGTGATTTCTGAATAATCACACTTTAATTTTAAAGCTGTTTAACAGCCATAGCAAATGGCAGACAAAAGAACTGAAGTGAGGAGTATGACCTATGAAACTGATGCAAATTCATTTGGAAAAACCCTTTATTAGAGAAGGGTCTCCTTGTCACAGGTCTATAAATCATGCAGTAAAAATGAAGCCCAATTGTAGAAGTTTTATAATTCTGTATCTTCATAGTCATCTGGGTGGTAATAATGTTGTAAGTAAAAAGAAATATTTTTGTCCTGGCTGAAGTTACATGAAAACTTGGAAGTGGAGGCGAATTGAGCCTGTTATGGGTAACCTCTCAGACAGACAGAGAAATAACTCAGAGATTGGTTTGCATGGATGCCTGAAGTAATGAATAGTCCAAACCCTAAGGTCACGCTAATCCACCTGCTCCCTCTGAACTGAAATCACACCACTTTCAGATGCTTCAGAAGCCTTTGGAGAAGCTCCTGGGGGAGTCTCTGCTGAGCAGGGCATGTACCCAGCTGGACAGGAGCAAATGCTTCTGAGGTTTTGCTGAATTTTCGTGCAAATGCACCCAATCTCACCTCCAAAACTTCATGGACTTCTGTTTAGATGAAAGCCCGAACAGCTGCGGTGTTGGTCCTTTCTCTTGCCAGGCAGGCTGGAAGGTGCACACCAACACTTGGAGCTCACGTTGGAAGAGACGCAGCCTAAGCCCACCAGATAACCTGGATCCAACCCATTATAAAATATTGAGCACCATATAAAGTTTCCAAAAATCTTTGCTGTTGTATCTCAGGAAGAAAACATATTTGTCTTAAAAGTAAATAAATAAAAAAAATCAGAGACACTGTTATTTAATTCTCTCCACAAGCACCAGGCAACATGCTGGGGGGTGTGCGTCTCTGGCGGCGGTGCCACATCCCAGCCCTGGATTCTGAGGATCAACAACAGCAGGAGGCATCCATACACTTCCAAAGAGCAGCTCCATCTTTCCTGTACAATCGCATCTTCAAAAGCATTTAATGCCCTCAGTCTTTTTTGGAGTAAGATAGAGCTGAAGATAACTCCACTCACCACCTCTAACGACCAAATTCTGCATCACTTTCAATGTATTTATGCTTATTTAAGAAATAATTGTATCCTGTTGAGGATATGATGTTGGGTTCTTCTCACAAAATTTGAACCATACAGGAATAACTGTGTTCAAAGATAGTGACCCATGCACCAGTCGTTAACTACCATTTAGCTGTTGTGGACTGGTACTTCCACATTGTTTTTCCCCCAAAATATCCAGATGTAAAAGAGAAGACAGCGCGGTCCCTTGCACAGGCTGCGGTTAGCTGGCTGCTCAATACCCAAAGTTTCACCCACATCGCTAGTTAACGGCTGCAGCACTCCGTGAGGAAAACATTTGACTGGGAAACATCAGAATGGTGATTTAATGGCTGCTAATTTAGTCAGTGTCAGATTTTCCTATCATGCTGAAGAAAAAAGCCCATGAAATATCACCGCTCTAAGGGGAGAATTGCAGTTAGTGCTTGGGGAAGGGCTTCTCGAGTCGCAGCATCCCCTCGCCTGCGGTTCTCCGAAATTTCTGTACCAAACCAGTCAAGGAAGGCAACAGCTAAAGGAAAGCATGCGTTTATCTTCGCTAAAACTGAAAAACGACTGCTTCCCCTCTTGAGAAGAGTTTAAATAGTGAAAATGTTTTTAAATATCTTGGAAGTGTTCAGACACTAGTTGCAAACCAATTATTTTATCTACCACAGAGGGTTCTTTCAAGGGGAAAAGAGCAGAGTATTTTCAGAAGAATTACTAGTTGTTTTGCTTTCTCAGATACCTCTCCTGGAAACGCACACTATATGCATCGTAATGTAATTACTCTCAATTGTAATGCATGAAAAATGTATTGCAAATATTAAAACATTGTGGGAGTACAGGAAAAAAAGTGTAAGCTACTCCTTGTATGTATTTGCTTTCCAATACATCAACCTGCAGTCCTGGATATGTCAGACCAGCTCAGACCTGTGGATTATCTGATCAATAGCGAATAAGAATGAAAGTATTTTCAGTTCACTGGAAAAAGTCAAGGAACAGAGAAATAATAACAGCAGCAGTGATTTGATCAGAGAGAGCTGTAGTAGGTGGCACAAGAAGGTAGGACAAATGTCAAGCACACAAACAAATAGCACTGCTGAAGTGAAAAAACATGAGTTATCAGAGTGTCTTTTTGAAGGGCTGCATGGGTCAGCCTCCTCCTCCTCAAGAAGTGGTCTTGTTGGAAGAAAAAAAAATTATTTGTGGAAGTAAAATCACATGAGGCTGCAGCATTTGTCAAATTCATGGCCCCAATTTTTAAACCACGGTCACGTCAACCTTCCTGTCATTTTTAGACTTGAAAACAAAGAGAGGAAAAAACATGGGGCTTCAGAGCGTGCAAGAATAAAAGTTTTCTAAATCCTGATGTTTGCAAATGCCTCTTTGCTTAGCAAAAATATTTTTCTTCCTGCAAGTTTAAAGTAATGAAAAGACATATGTGTTTTAACTGGTAGGAGCAAGGTGGTGGTCTGGTAGGACTGTCAAACATTATGGAGATAGTTCAGTCTTTCTGCTGTCGGGAAAGAGATGTTAGAGGTAAGAACAGGCTGGTTTTTTTCTGCCCCCGATTTATTAAAAGATATTCATTTTATCATTCCTAACTAGAGATTAAATTTAGACGGCACCTGTACTGACATCTACCGCAAACAGCGTTGCTGCCCCTCCGAGCAGTAGAGCTGAACCCGAGCATGGTGGTACCCAACCTGGCAATGGCTGGAACCTCTGTGCTGTAGAAGAAAAGCTGCTTTGAGGATGTGCTTGTTCCCCGAGGCTTCAGCCCAGCTGAGCTCACCTTTACTCAAGGGCAAAAGCCCAGCTCACCCTGCCCGCCCCAGGACCAGCAGCTCAGCACATCCCCCGGCCAGGGCGAAGCCCCGTGACAAGCGGAGTGAAGAGATGGAGGTGGAAGAGAAAAATATCGTTTGGTTGCAATACTCATGAAAAATATATTGTGGAGAAATGCCTGGAGGGGTGAGGGATGGTAATAAAGTGCAGTAACAAAGAAAAGTGCTACAAGTCCAAGAGCAGAAAATATCAGAATTAATCAGGCAAGGGGAGCTGCACAGACCTACCACAGACTGCACCGACTGACGTGGGGACACAGTGCCAGCGATATACCACAGCCATCAGAGATTGCTGGGTGTCGTTCCAAGAAACCCAAACATCTGTCTCGGTCAGCAGCACCAGCTTTGCAAACACAGATGTTTCTGTCTCCAGCTTTCTCGGCAGCTGACAGGTTATCAAAGCATCAGGAATGAATCAATATGTGACTTACCTCCCCAAAACTTCCCTCCAGTTCTGTCTCACCAATGCTAGCAGCTTGCAGAAATGATCACAGCCACCTAAGTTACACTCACCCTGCTGATTTTAAAAGATGCTCTGTTAGATAATGATAAGGATACCTGTCTCAGGAGCCCATCAAGGGCCTTGTTCAACCTGATTCCTCTGAGAAGTGGGGTAGGAACAGACTCGAAGGTTCTCACCACCTCCCTGTGCCTCTGCCAAGGCAAGCACCCAGTATAGGCAAAATAAGCGGCTGCCAAAGCTGCATCTTGCTGGGGCAGCAGAAAGGACACGGCTGCTCCTGACTGCTTCACCGGCCCCGATCTGGGCTGGAGGAGCCAAGCCTGGGCTGGGGCAGCTGCCCCCGTTCCCGGTGATGCCCCCCACGACGGGAGCTGCCTTGGCCGATCCCCACCCCCTTGGCACGGGGACGGCAAAATCCACACGTGCCCCCAGCTCACCTTGGCAGTTCTGCAGCAGACAGGCAGCTTGTCGCTTCTCAAAGGTAAGGATGAAATAGGGGTCAATGCTTAAAAATGAGTTTGCTTCAATTCCCTGGATAGAGTATAACCTTACAAACAGTTCAGAGATTGAACAAACCCTATTCTGGACATGTAGGGTCCCTCTCCAAGCCCTCCCAGCCACCCCCAGTAGGTAGGTCTCCATATCCTTTTTAAAAATTATTATTATTAGATACCTGCACAGGATCATCTATTCATTTCCTGTGGAGTTCAAGTATTTCCCCACTTCACAAGTTATCAGCAAAAGGGTTTATCTAACCTACAGAAATCCCCTGCAGGCAAGAAATCCCAAATGCATTGGACATCTGGGAAGTTGTTACTCGTAAGGACTTACTGGATGAACATTTCTGAAGTGCTTTACAGCTAGCATGGAGTATTTGTGTCTTGCTATACGGTAAGTATTGTGGGAGTATTTGGGTCTTACTGTATAGTAAGAGACATAAGGCTCATCATTTTATCCAGGTGTATTTGTTTACTCCTTCACTTTATAATTCTCTTAGTTGGATTAAGCAGTGCTGGTTGATTAGGTGTTTTCTTTGCATCAGGCATTGACACATACTCAAAAAAAAAAATCAAAAAAAAAAATAATCACAGTACTGTAGAAGTTAAAAACTTCAATGAAATGATCTTCCCAATCACTTACAGGGCATTCCTCTTACACCTGTCTCTCCAGACCATTACTGATGGTAAGTCTGACTTTAATCAAATACACTCACAGGTGTGATACATACTCTTATCAAAATACCATATTCTCTAGAATGCTCTTAGAAATATTTCAACAACAAGGATGAAAAAGATCATTTCTTCCAGCACCATGCTGGAGTCCCATAGGGTTCTGTTCAGCCCTTTCCCAAATGATAAGCGGTGAAAAAGTCTGAATCTGATCCTGGAAAGTGCTCCCAGTGAAGGCAATGGGCTTCTGCTTGAGTGAAGACTGCAAAGTTCAACTAATTGTTAGTAATTTTCTCCTTTCTTGTACAGCATGATGAAAATGCTGTGGAAGAGCAATCAGGCTGCTGTGAAATTACACACTGAAGAGAAAATGGAAGATTTAGTTGTGGGTACGGGCCGCTTTGAGGGGTAGCTCTAGTCTCGCACAGATTTAAAAGGGAACTTTTAAAAATCTCTGTTCACTTGCCAAGCTATTATCAGTCAGCACCTTCTTGATTTCTTTCCAGAGCCCTGGGAACGTGATGGCTCTCACCACAACCTCGAAATACACTCAGCTGCCTGATGCCCTCCCTGGGGACTTGGCCACACTGGTAAAGTAAATGCATCACACACACAAAAATATTTCACTGCTTTGCCCTCCCCTTCCAGTGCCTGAAGACACTTTAAGATTTTCTATTCAATTTTGTCCTATCTGCTTTTTATTCCACATGGAGAGAACAAATCACACCTCTCCTAATTAGTAAACCATCTATGCTGCTAACAAAGGGAATAGAGAGATGGATGGACTGTCTGTAGTATTGTTCATCACCAAAATTTCATGGCAGGCCTTTCAAAAGAAAAGTCTAGCTTAAAAATCAGTGTAGAGCATAAGACTCCAGCCTGGCTCACCAAGTCCCTCTCTCGCACAGGCGAGCACCATGCCCCGTTTCGTTGTCAGCTGAAGTCTCCACACCGCAGCTGGCGAGGGCCATTGCTTGGTCTGTTCCCACAGAATGGGGGTTCCAGGTCCCCATCCTTTAGTGAATTTTGGTCTTAATTCACTCAGGACAAATTTATACTGATCTGACTGCATGCTACCATTCCTTTGGTTTTGTAGTCACCTTCTGGTATTGCATCCCAATGCATCTGCAGAAAACAAGCTGATCTCTTCTCCAGCTTTGAACTGCTGGGCTGTTTTAACTGAGTTCTCTTGGGATCCTGTTGAAAGACAGGCTGTGATGCTGATGGGGAAGACGGAAAGTCCTTTGCCACACCTGTTCTGATTAACAGTCATTTTGAACAATTGTGACCAGAACTGTAAACAGCAGCCTACATGCAAGGGTCTGCATTGCTGCACCAAGTTCTGGTTTATAAGAAAAGATCTACAGGAATATTAAAGTCCTTCTCTTCCTCTGTCATCTAAAACTGTAATTTCCCAGTTATGGCAGAAAGTTTTCATTTTTAAGTCCCAAAGTGCATAATCTTGTACTTTTTATTACTATTCATATTATTTTCATTACTGCAGCCCTCCCAGTCATCTATTTCTTCCTACATACCAAACCTCCTCGGCACTGGCAATACCTCGCTAGTTTTTGTGTCACTGGCAAATCTCATTAGCACATTGCCAAGTTCACTGCCAGTCTCAGAACTGTTCCTAATGAACTCTAATAACTCCAGTCCTACAGAGTACTACTTCTTTTAGCGTAAACCATACCTAATTATCGTGTGCCAGTTTCCCACCTGTCCTACAAGTACGTGCTAAATATAAATGACTGAATATAACACTTATAGGTTCTTTTCTTTTTTTTTTTTTGACCCTGTTTGCATTTTGCAGCTCCTATAACAGCTAGAAGAGGGAGTTAGCATGGAGTTACTCATGCTACAGGTGTTAGCACGCTGCCGAGGTGGCCCCAGCAGCGCTTGCCGCTCCATCACCGTATGGTTTTGGTATCAGGAGTAACTTGGTCGATTAGTTTTGTTGCAAACCAGGACACACAAACTGTTACAGACTGATTAATTAACGTTACTGTGATGCTTCTCCTTTGTAAGCAAACACATTCAGAATTAATTTAGGTACCTTGTTATGTAGACATGCTCATAAAAAGCATTCAGGGGTGACCTGGCACATTAATGGCACCGTAAAATACCAGTTACAGTTTAAACAAAACATCCAGAGAGGATCAGGCAAAGATCTGGATGATGTTTTAGTGGCCCATGGTAAAGGGACTTCAATCAGCTCATTCTGCTGGGAAGGAAAAGGCTGAAACAAACGGTGATTACATGGAATGAGATGTGGTTGGGTTCTCTCCTTCTGTGCCAGGCGTTAAATGTGAGTTCAGGACTTTGCGTCTGCTGAAACTTGTCATAAAGGAGAACCTTCTTCTGGCTGTACTTCATGGCAGGAGAGGAATGGGCTGCACAGATCAGTATCAAATCAAATGAAAGTTCATTTCTTTCTTAGTGGTACCCGTGCCATAAAACTTCTCTTAATATCAAATTGCATAGTGCTGGGCCAGAACGTGGCTAGTTTTGCTGTGAAGCAGAAAAAAATACTGTAGAGTTATTTGCACCCTCTCTGCATCCTGGGAACAAAGGAGGAGGTGAGGATGAAGGGCTTTGCAGACCAATTCAAGTGGTGCAGATTTGGCCTGCCCCCAGTAGGAACCATCAAACTCAGCCCAGCTTCGTTTTGGAAGCTGTGTAAATGCACATACAGTGCTATACTTAAGCTTTTAAGGTGTGTAGATATATATAAAAGCAGGCTTTAATATTGGTTCCTTCCCGCCTCAGTGAGGCTGTTGCAGGGCTCCCTGTGGAGTGCTCTGATTAACCTACTCCAAACACAAAGTTAGCAAAACATAAAAAAACCTCATCCAAAAGCTTCTCCATGCAGAGCCTAATCTGCTGCCTTTACTGCAGCTCAGTACTGGTTTATCCCCCATGGGCACTGATTTCCACAGGAACACGCTTGTCTCTGGGCATCCTTTGCGGCGCAACAAGGCACATCAGATGTGCGCACCTACATGCATGAGACAGCAGCCTGTGTCTGCACTTCACAGTATAAAACAACAAACCAAACACAAAACCACCCGAAAGCCGTAACTGCCAGCTCTGATGCATTACATTTTCCTACAATAGCCTTCAGCAAATTCTAAGCTTAATATTAAATCAACCATTACTTATAATTCAATATATAGTACTTCGTAATTCACGGACTAAATTTCAGTGTCACCCTTTGGAAAAAAATTACTGTACCGCAAAACCCTCAGCCCCAAAACCCCTTGCCCCCACCTCGCCCCAGGAATACAGCTGCCCAAAGGAGCGGCAGGCAGACTGGAGATCCAACGCATTTCCTTTCACATCCTGAAATGGTTTAGGTAGCACAAAATTTTTCTTTTTGAAGAACTTCCTCTCTTATGACAACTAGATAAATGTCTAACTTTCTGCTCCTTTTAATGCCAGAAAGAAAAAGAAGAAATAGAAAGAAGGGGAAAAAGAATCTGCAACAGGTTTGCTGAATATTAGTTATTCATTTTATGAAACACAACAAGGATACTTTATAAACTAATCCAGCTTTATGGCGACTGCTATGTTGCCTTCAGTTTTGTGTTATTGGATAATTTGTCAGTTCTGGCACTTTGGCAAGTAATAAAGTAAGGAACAAGTACTAGTAGCATAAGAAAATTATTGAATCTGGTTCTTCCTCCTCCTTATTGTATTCTAAACATAGGCTGATTTTAAACAAAATAGTGTTGGCAGAAACAAAATAACTTTCAGTATTTATGAGAGACACAGCACTAAAATAAGCAGCTTGTGTTTAAGGGGCATTTTGATTTTGCTTTTTTCCCCATCCCTCCCTCCCCAGATAGATCACTTTCCATTAAATGGTTTGAGCTAAACACGAAAAATCCTAATCCCTACTCAGGTAAAGCTTCAGTTTGCATAAGTGGTAGCTCTGAGGAAAAAGAACATTGCAATGACTGCAGTTCAGATGTGGACCGCTGAGCACAGCCACGTAGATATGGCTGCATCTATTTACAATGAATTTTCTGGAACCTAAAACTAAAACCAGGTTTAAAACCCCCACGTACCTGCCTCATCTCACTCCATTTCAATCTGTTGATGGGAAACGGGCAGACATTTCCAGTGCAGAGTGCACAGTAGAAAACTGGTGCTGCTGATGGTTGTCTACTCCAGAGAATCCAGTCCTCCATAAAAGCCAGGGGCTGGGATGCTTCCAGAGCATCCCCTGAGCCACGGAAAGCCTCTGCTGTGCCTGAGAGTTAAAGGAATTCACAAACCAATCAGTATTTCCACACATGCAACTTGTACAATGCACCAGAGAGAAAAAAAAAATTGTATGTAGCACTAGTGCCCTAATTAGATAGAAATTCATTGATGGCTCAACATAACCAAACCTTAGTGGTTGGAGCCAGAGTTTATTTTCTCTTACAGATTGTCCTAGAAATTAAGTAGGCACTCATCAGATTTTAACCTATTAAACAATCACGAAAGATTAGGAACTCGTCCTACAAGAACAAGAAAACCATGAAACAATAAAAGCTTCTGCATTAGGTACTCATTTAAGTCCTCGTGGTTGGTCTGGATCTCCCTGTGTTGCTACTAACAAAAAAGAAAACAAGAAAAACTAGAACACAGATTTTGAACATATAATTATATTACTGCATGTCCTTGATGAAGGAAACAAATCGCTAACTATCCAGAATATACGGAATTAATGAAGAAACAGATGTTTAAATGTTCTAGGTTTAATTTGCCGCTGAATTATTGTATACATTCACTAGTCCTCATCAATATTTCACCCTAAAGGGTGAAAGACTGTCATTGGCAGTGAGAAGCAGATAGGAATGTTTTCCAGTAATGTCTTTGAAATGATAACTTTTTTTACAAACAAATGCAACCATGTCTGTTATTCAGATAAAGCAGTTCACATTTAGGACAAGAACATGAGAAAATAACTGCCAAAACAAGACAGAAGAGGCTCCAGCTCTGATCAACAAGCTGGCTGGATTTGTTTCAGCTTGTTGTTTAAAGATTCCAATGAAAACGATACTGAGCCTGGATTTACTACCAAAACCCCACAGTAGTAGGTGGAAATACCACTTTAATGTAGAAAAGATCTTTCTGGGTATTAAGCCTCTGTCATGACCTAGAGGCCCAAACTGCCCTCATGATCAGCACCTTGCAGACTCGAGGGAGATGAACTCTAAACGCCGTGAAATAAAACCCACTGAAGAGCAGGATGCTCTGCTCCGACCGGAAAGCAAGCAAATCTGGCACGTTTGTTATTGTCCTATTACTACCTGCCTGGGAAGAGACAACGTCAACATATCCTTACCTTTTCTCAACTTGTCCCACATACGAGTTACATGAATGTAAGATGACTTTTGAAAACCCTGCATAATTAATAAGACATTAAGTAAAGGAAGTGTTCATGCATTGACAGACATATATTCCATTTAGCATTACATTTTATCCATTTCTCTACCTTGTGCGTTTCTGGTATCACTAAATTGGAAGGGTTAAAAAATGAACATGTCTCACACGCACCCCAAATTTCCCTCCATGACCGGCATTCATGCCAGGGATGTGAGGACTGACAAGTTTATGCACAGGTAGATGAACAGACAAAGCCAACTTTAAAATCCTGACTGTGCGGACTGTGTTTCCCTAAACACTTCCAGTTCTATTAAAGTTTTTCTTTGGCAGGTATGTCCTGAATTATCCTGTAATCATGGGGTTTTTTTCCCCTCCCTCTGGAGAGCAAGTTTGCTCCAGAGGAAGCCGTGCTTTTAGTAGAAGTGAGCTTTAGACAAAGAACTGGTGTGTCCCAGCAGCCGTCCTGAGGGATGGTGCCCGTGGCAGCAACAAGGTCTGGTGTAAGGCTGCTTTTTGTCTCTTACTCCTTTCTTCCTTGGAAATAATAGCCGCTTATCTGCTTCTCACGGAGACACAACCTGCAATGACAGAACCGTGGGTTTTAATGTGCTCCAAGACAGAGGCAGGTGGCTGTGCTATCCGCGTGGCTCTTGCACACCGATGAGCCGCCCCTCGCGCTCCGGGATGTTTTCTGGTGCGTCCAATCTCCCGCCCCGTGCCAGCGGAGCCGTGCTGGGTATCATACGTGGGAAAGGAGCCAGGGCTCTACCTGCACCTCGTGCTTTCCTGCACACCTACACGGGAAAGGCGCTAATGGCCAAACGGGCAGCTGCCCAGGCGTTAATGGACAAAGCAGCAAGTGCAAAGGAGAGGGGAGAAGATCTTTAACGTCCGTTACTTTACTGCATCTTTTCATCCCCAGGGACATGATTTAGCTTGAAATGTTTGTTGTGGCTAGAGAATTTACTTTTGGACTCTACTTGTGGAATTTTGCCATTTAGTGTTCTCTTGCATGATAATGATTCCACCTTTGCCACTAATTAAAAAAAACCTACTCTTTGTCTGAGAGTCCATTTAAAAAATTACATAATGGATCTCACTTAAAATGTTTTTGAGGAGCATACAAAAATGATTACAACCAGCAACAGTTGTGTGGTTCCATGGTTCTGTACAAACAGACGGTTCATGGTTTCCTGGTCATTAAAAGCTACTAGCCGAGAGGCTCAGGAAAGGACCCTATAGCTGTGCAGGGACAGCCCAAAAGCCAATTACGCACCCAGATACCATACATTGTCAGGAAATTATATTCCACAGCTTGGCACCTGCGCCTGCCAAGCAATCTCTACACGAGCATTGACCAAGAATGTCAAGGTCACTGCTGAGCCATGTGGAGGTGGAAATGGAGTTGAATCATTGCTGCCAGAAATATGATTATGTTCTGACAATTTAGTAATAGAATTGCTTGGAGATGATGACACTATTTCTTGTTTTCCATTCAAAGCCCGCGTAAGGAGGAAAGTATAGTCTAGAAAGTGTAGCTGGTGCAGCAAGGCAAAAATTACCACTTTTGTACACCTTATCTAAAACTTCCAAAGATCATGTTATAATCCCCTATTTTGTTTGTCATTTCTATTTATTATATCTGATTTTATTTTAGTTTGACAATAATAGTGAAAAAAACCCCAAATATCCTATCCAAATTATTTTCCTAGCCGGACAAGAGAGAGGAAGAAACATTAATGGAATCTCTCTGACAAGTCTGAGGACCCACAATAAACGAACTGTCAAAATACAAGCAAGCACGACAATTTGGAGGGAACCAGGTTCTTTACAATCCCTCATGGTGAGGTTTTGCACAGAAAATCTGTGGAACAAGCCCCACATCCTCTCTGCCCCTGACAGCTTTCCATCAGGTCAGTGGTCACCTCCAGACCCTTCTGCAGCAGCCAAGACACAAGTCAAATGGCACTGCCATTAGCCACAGGGGTCCCCAATGCCCTTGAGGTGATGGTCACTGCCCCCAGCCCACCACTGCCCAAGCCTCCAGCAATTCCCTATCCCCGCACCATGTCCCAAGGGGCAGCCCCAAACCGCCTCCAGCTCCACCTTCAGTTCCCCTCTTCCCCTGCAGAAGCCGACGGTTGCACATGACGTGTTTTACTAAATGTGAAATTAGTATTAAGTTCTAATGTAGCAAAGTGACCTAAATCCTAGAGCAAGGGTGTCTCAGTATACCTCTCGAAGCATCTGGCCAGACTGTGGTAATCTAAAGGCGCCTGGTGTAATTAAGCTTCAAATCAGTCATGATAATTACAAGAAAACATTTTTAATTTTTAATTGTGAGAGAGGGGGGAGAAAAAAAGGACAATCTCCAGCACCTCAGTAAAAACAAACCCATATTCTAATTAAGCAAATTTGAACATGAAATGCCATAATGACAAAAACAATTTATGGTTCTTTCTTACCGAGGCCGGATGAAGTGTTGCAGTAGATGAAGAGCAACGTGGTCTTGCAGGTTTGAGAAGAAAGAAAGCCACAGCAGACAGCTACCCAAACACAAGTAGAGTCTTCTAAATCTTAGTACAATGCTAGTGCAATCAACATCACATTTGAACACCTGTCCTGCCAGGGAAATGAAAATAAACATTGACCCTCAAACTTTTAATATAGTGGAATAAGGAAGTGGATTTTACTGTCCTTACATCATCACATTTACTAATTAGTGACAAGTGCCTGAGGGAAAGATATGGGCTCCTGTGTTCTTCCTTTTTTTT
>NW_009596241.1:34870-104571 GCF_000690535.1 Cariama cristata | reverse complement strand
GGGGGTGGGGGATATGGTGGGGTTTTGGTTTTTTGTTTTTTGGGTTTTGGTTTTGTTTTGTTTTTTGGTTTGTTTTTTGGTTTTTTCTGGGGTGGTGGTGGTAGGTTTCTGGAGGTTTTGTGTGGTTTTTTTTATTATTTGTTTGGGTTTTTTTAATTTGTTTATTTATTTTAAATTTCTGTACTGTATATTTTCTGCCTTTGTGCACAGCAAAAGGTACTTCTGCCGATTGAGGTGAAATCCAGAGCAGTGCCCTGACCACCCGCAGAAGGGGACAGAGCCGAGAGAGGGGCAGAGCTCCTTCCTCCAGGTGCTGGGCACCCCCAGGGAGGCTGAGCCCGGGCACCCTCAGCCTGAGCCCCAGAGAAATGCACCCTGGTTGCTTTTTTTTTTTTTTTTTTTGCATTTTTTTGTCTGTGCTTGTTTAGCAACAAGAGCAACCACCTCAATTCAGGTAATTTCTTTTCTTCACAAAGAAAATTAGAACTTTATTTTTAGTGTTACACAAACGCACCCCTTGTTATATGTTCTACAGACGGGGAGACATGAGGAATAGGAATGTTGTTAAAACGAAATCGTTTCTTAACAGTCTACAAGTATTTTACTTATTTTCTGTTCTTTTTCCATATCTTTATATGACATTTAAAAATATTTTCAAGCACATTTCTTCCGTCTCCAAACCCTAAAACCAAGTACAACCCTTTACTGTTAATGTAAATACCGTTCAACAGTTATTCCCGTGCCCCTCTATTAATCACGGTTACTACAGTACTACTCTGGGAGAACATACGGAAAAAAGAGACCATAGCTTTGAAAAGACATTTCCTGGCAGATTGGCAGTCTGGGAGGCTGGAGGAACCCACAAATATTTTATATTCACCCCATTTTTCTTCACCTTGTTTTATTACAACAGACAAATCTGCTTTTAGGAGAGGCACTGACAGACTGTAACTTCCTCAAGGTCTTGCAAGACCCATTTACTCAGTAATTGTTATAAGTCTGATCAAATAAGCCCAAAGCAGGATATTTGGCTTACCTGGGTATCATTTCTAGCTGTGCTGCCTGGCTGCTGGATAATGTAAAGCAAACCACCTTGTTCCTGAACGCCTGCAAAACAAGGGATAGTGATACCGCGATGGTCTCTGAAAGCTATTGATTTAAAAGGAAACAAACATCCTCCCCCAAACGCATGAAAACAACCCTCAAACCCCTAATGTAAAAGTTTTGTAGAATGATAAATTAATATACTACTTTCATCCCTGATTGTTGTATGGGGCTTACCGTCACTGACAAAAAAAAAAACAAACCACACAATCCAAGACACAACAGTATATTATCAGGAAACAAACATCCTCCCCCAAACACATAAAAACAACCCTCAAACCCCTAATGTAAAAGTTTTGTAGAATGATAAATTAATATACTACTTTCATCCCTGATTGTTGTATGGGGCTTACCATCACTGACAAAAAAAAAACACACCCAAAACGCAACAATATATTATCACTTTATGCAGGACCCTGTGCGATTTGAATTTAAGTGTGTTAAGATCCAAGCATGGAATAGCCAAAATCTTCACCATGTTTGCTGCTAAAGCAGTGAAACATGCCAATAATTTTAAAACCAATAAAGCTACATCATATCTTCAGCTCTCTTCTATATTCTGTCCTTAAAAGGAAAAAAAAAAAGTTTTTTGAAAATATGAAAAATTGGTCATTAACATCAAATTTTTTAATAAAAGTAAGTGTAGCATGGATCTTAAAAGTTCAATTCTAGTTGCAACTCCAACACAGTAACCATAGAAATAGTCTAATCCCTTCCTACTAAAATGCTGTTTGTCCTTGATCATTATTTTTCTTAATTGAAATACTTTAGATACTTGGAACGAAATTGCTTTGCAGCACAATATATTGCATAAAAGTTGTTTCATTTTGTAACCTGCTGGTACACTATGTCCTATATTTTAACAGTTTTCTGGGAAGTTCCTTAAAGGCATCTTTAATTTTTAATAACTCCCTGGAAATGTGAAACGGAAGGAAAGGTAGGTCATATTTTTGGGCATCCCATTTTCGACAGAGCTCTTTGAACTATGTAGTTGTGATTGCGTATATATATATTCTCTGTGACTTAGATTCTCGTCTAATGAAATTTTAAAAGCAGCAAGTCTAATTCCAGTAGGAGTAACAGGTTATTTTAACATTTTCTTAATTATAGTAACCTGTGACATCTGTGTCTTCCTTTCATAGAAGGGTGATAAGCACAGCAGACCATATTCCAACACCAGAACTACCCTTCCCGCCATCTAGATTTGGGTCCACGCCATCCTAGATGGATCCATTTGCCCTTGAACCCACATTAGAGAAACCTCGGCAGATACGTTTGCAGGCATCTTGGGTGCAAGACCTCTGCAGAATAACCACGAAGCCCTCAAACCCACGACTAATCCCCCGGTTTCATCTCGGGCGGGCAGTGGGAACGCTCACAAAGGCTTCTCTGCAGCACGGCTTCGTTTGTAAATTAAACTGGCACAGCAGACCTGCAGTCTACGGCTGAAGTTCATCCCTGGCCCGAGACCAGATTAATGCTAATGGGATGTGTGACAACCGGATTGAATCCACGGCAGCTTGAGGAAGGGTGATTAAGAGAAGAAACTACTGAAGAAGAACAGACAGTATGAAAGCTAGGTCTGTGTAAGGGCTGTGTGGGATCCTCAAATGCATCTTGGGTTAACAGACATATAGCCCACTTAATTTTAATAGGTTCAGTTTGCTTATAGACTGCATTCGGAGGTGGCGTATTTACTGTCAAATTTCTAGCCTGAAGTCTT
Organism: Cariama cristata; assembly: GCF_000690535.1. NCBI lineage: Eukaryota > Metazoa > Chordata > Aves > Cariamiformes > Cariamidae > Cariama > Cariama cristata. The sequence continues at coordinate 101,744 of NW_009596241.1, read as the reverse complement.
ACTTATTTGCTAGTGCAGATCAAGCTTTTTTCGAAGATTATCGTCTCGTCCTTCCCCTGCGTGTCATAAATTCCTTCCAAAACAGTGTGTGCATTATCAATAGACACAGATAAGCTGAGCAGACAACAGGGCATCAAGTGCTAATTTACCCATTTCTGTGATGGCCATGCTGGTCCGACATTCCTGCAGCAGCTAAAAACGATCAATCCCTTCCCCTGCAAAATGGCAGGGAGCGAAGAGAGCTGCCGCTGCTTTCCCAGCACTTCTGGTACAGCAAATTTTCTCTGCCTGTTTCATCCTACCGCCCAGGATGGCGTTTCCTAGAGTCAGCAGGCATTTTCCCAAGCCCCGTTAGCACCAAGCAGGGGAGGTCCGAGTCCCAGCCCATCACTCACTCTAATTGCTGCCGTCCCAGGAGCAGACTTCCAGCCCGTTTTGAGGAGACCAGCATGCCAAGGCATCTCCCTTCAAGCAGCGACACGATATGTCAGAGCTTCTTGATATTGCCCTGAAAACCTGCCTTCCTAAATGGCCATCACAGTCCTTTTTTGACAACTTCCTAGCTCATTTATTTGGAGTTTGGCCACAGGTTTAGAGAAATTATAGAAGTCCTCTGAAAGCTGCGATCCCCAGAGCAGGTAAAGAGGATTCACAGACTTTAATCCCCTAACATGCCCTGCAAAAACACCACTATTTGAAAAATAATCCTATATGCTATGTGCATTGGTGCTATGCATGCATCCTCCGCGATGGAACTAGACAAAATGCTGGGACCTTGGATAAAGCCACTCCACCCTGATTTCCACATCCCCAGCTCTGCTCCAAATTCCTCACACCGCTCTCTGCAGCATGCATCGATCCCACAATTTTCCCAATTCTTGTACCATTCAATTCTGTCTTTAACGAGATTTGTTTTTCACATATATACAGGATATATCACAAGTGAAATCCAATTTCACAGCACAAAAACATTTCTGAGGAATTAATTTCCTATCAGAAGGTGCTTTTCATGGATTGCTATCACACTGTACAGAAGTGTGATTCTTCTCCCTGAATTTAGAAGATACACACTGATGTCATGGATAGGAGAACAAGTTTGCATCATGAAGCAAAAGCAAGCTCTTACACCGTTTGGTGATGGGCGCATAGGATAACCCAGGCTGACAAATGGTTGAAAAGAGTTATCTGGTTACCAACATATATACAAACCGAATGCCCGGTGAGTGATGGACCGGAGGAAACCTGTGACCTGGCAGATTGGAAATGGAAGTTGATGGAAAAAAATTAGAGCTCTTCCCTCTCCTGTTGATTTCAACATAAAATGTAGCTTCAAACACTTTGAAAGCAATTTGACCTCTTTATCTGTCACTGTTTTCATATTTGAAATGGAGATATTGGATTATTTCTTTTTTTAACATGTTGACATTTCACCAGCACAGGAGGAGTTTAATACTTTCACTCCCTCATGAGGAATTCACACATGACTCCATTTGTGAAAAGGACACATTGGTTTCAGCAGGGAATACTATGTAGTATTTTTCATAACATGTAGTATAATTCATAACATGAATGATATTTACTGTTTTCTCTCCTTAAGACATGTGGGAGTCTACTAGCCATACCTGAAACAGAGCTTGAAATTCTGTTTGTGTCAGCCTTACCCTGGTCTTCCTAAAATAATTAAAATCCATTTATTCCTTTCTCTTCTTCCTCTGATATGGGCAGAAAAGTAACTTTTTTGAACCGGCCAACAAAATGCAAACCCTTGATGAATTAGAGTTTTGAGCCATGTATTTCACCAGCTTCTCTGAGATGAAGGGCAGAGGGGCCAAGAACTGCAGTTGTGGGTGTGTACAAATCTAATAAAACCAAGACAAATCAATTTGTATTTTATCCCAAGTTATATAGAACTTAAGACTGCAGCACGAGAAATAAGCTGTCACACAACTTTAATGTATTTTAATTGCTTTTAAGGGGCTTGCTTGTTAGCATCACTCCTCAAGAGCCTTGCTCAACCTTGCTTTCTCTGACAAATCTTTTCTCAGAACCACTTAGGAGTTTTCCATCACAATCTGTCACATCAAACACAACGAGTTTTGAGCAAGCCTCCTGTTAACAGACCAAGCTGGATCCCTCCCGTGTGGCCAAAGCCCATGCTGAAATACTGGAGTGTGGGTAAGCCAGGTCTAGAAGGAGTACTTAGAAAGCATAGCTTTAGAAAGATGAAGTCCTTCAATCCAATCCTTTCTTTCAATAACAGTGTACTAGTACTACAATGCCAGGAAAAAGAACAGATAACAAGGTGAGAATGAAACTTTCAGGCTTAAATTAAAGCATACTGTGAAAAGGCAAAGCTAGAAACCCACGTTTTCACCTAGAAAGCAATCTGTAAAAAATAAAGGCTGCAGTGACCTTAAAGTAAACTTAAGGCAGTGGGGGTCCAATCCCGAAAGAGCAGTTCCTCACCAGCCAGCATGCCCATGCCCAAGCCGGGGGAAAAGGTCTGGTTTTAGAGGTATCACATCTGGAGAGACCAGCAGAGAAGTTGCACAGACCACCAAGGCAGGCTCCGAGATAGCAGTTGCCCTGGCCACAGAAGAGGATGTAGGGTTCGTCACTGCAAGAAAACCCAGATACTAACTCATTCTTGACCAAAAGCAGTGGGATCGTCTATTGATTTTGGCACAGAGTCGTCAATATGTGCTAGGGGATGGAAGTGACTCTCATATCTTCAGCCCAGACCAAAAGCCTCGCATGACCTGGGTAGTGGGGTAATCCAGGCAAATTGCTGAAAAACTGACCTCGCTGCATACCTGCGGATCCACAATCACGTCACCTGCCAGCTGAGCAAAGGGGAACACACTCCGACTTTTTGGCTCTTCATCATCACGTTAGGGATCCCAAATACAAGTTAGGAATGAAAGTGTTGGAAGCAACCATAGAAGGAACAAAGTGGAGGTACTGAATAGGTAAGGAGTAGCCATTAAAAACTGAACTTGCCAGGGACAAGACAGGTGTGGTCATTGCTTGAAAGATCTAAACATGCTGCACGTCAGGTAAATGGGGAGAGGTGGGTTTCTCTTTCAGTATACCACCCGCCTTCCCATACACACACAGCGATCCGCTCAGCGATCACGGTATGTGATATCCAGTACAGCTCTGTCCCAACTGAAGACTTCTGTGTGCAATATTTTCACTGTGCGACTTCTTAACACACATCACTAAATTCTTGAACGGGACTAACAAATAGCTACATTTTTTTATACACACCAAAATCCCAGTATTTACAATATTTCTAATACAGTGAGGTTAAAAACCAGCATTTAACAGCATTTTCATCTATTTAACAAGCAACAAGGGCAGTTTCATATCAAAGTAGCCACTTCCACCAGAGCATTCTTCAGCTCTTGAATGAGAAGTGTATTGGCAAGGCTTGTTTAAGTATTCAAAGTGATCTGCAGAAGATCCCAGTATCACTAGAGATGATACATGAATAACAGTGGATAATATGATGTAATTACAGGGATTATCCCACCCCTGGGACAAAAAAAAAGTGAAATTCAAGCACTCTTTAATCTCACTGGTACAGAATGAACTCAATGATAACCGTATTTTGTTCAAAAGAATTACTTGTACTAATTAAGAGATGAAGGTGGCAGTTCAGAATCTGTTCCTGACTGTCATTTCAGATGTCACATCAATCTATTCCACTGAGAAAATAACAATCAAAATGCGCTCTCAGTCCCAGCAAGCCAATTTGTACTATAAAAATCACTTTTACACAGCTGATTAGTATGGTTTTCTTTTAGGCACTCTAGTGAACCAAGATTGCCAACTATATTGAACAAAGGCAAATGCATTTATAAGATAAAAATACACCTTCACATGGGATGCGTACATCTATTAAAGTCAGACCGCATGTTTTAAATTGCAATACAACGTTCAAGAGCCAGATTGTGAAATAGCAGTATGCATTTCAAAACACTTAAAGTATGCAAAGGTACAAAGGCAGGACCACATAGCTAAGTCCCAGTGCATATTGATCTGTACTCCTGGGCATCTAAATATTTTTGTATATCCCTGAGATATTCAAAGCAAGAAACACATACAACTGCATGAAAGGATCATACCTCTCTCACTGATCTTTGGCTGCACTGTTTCCCATAGTGAAAAATAAAGATGTATTCTGAAAGCAGTTTGTGGAAACAGCCTGATACTTAATTGTGGCTTTATCCCCGTAATTTACAAGGCAGGACCTGCATCCTGTATGCTCAGGCTTAGCTGGGAATGTGCTGCCAGAGCACAACGCTGAGATAGTTAGACTGACTGTCATTCGACATTTGGCAGCTGTTTTCATCTTGAGTCATGCATGCGATGCCCATTAACGATAATGGTATTGATCCTTCAAGTGCTATGAGCAGGGAATTACAATAAGGTCCTGGACGAGCTCAGAGGTCTGCTGCAGTCTTCTCCTATTTATATCCCCTCCGAAGACGACATACAAAAAGGTGCTTATTCAGTCATAACAATTCCTAAGTAAAACTGAAAATGAGAACTATTCACAAATATTCATCTACATATCTAAAGCATAAAAGCAATATAGCAGTAACAATATATTGACATAAGTGCACCGTAAGCCAATGACAGTCCATAGGCAGTGTTGTTTACCTTACTTCTTCGGTCCCTCCACTACCGTTCTCTACATCCTCCCTCAAACTCTCACACAAGTCAATCTGCACTCTACATGCATAGTTATTAGTGCAAGCGAATATACACACCATTTCTTGGTCTTTTAGCATTTCTGTAGAATAAGCAGTTATAAATTATACCAGTTTAGGGAGTTGTGACACGTTACTCAATGCTGAAGTCCCTGTGCTTTAACTAGGGGATCGCATGAGAGAAATAGAATCAAATCCTGTTACGAGGTAAAGCATCCTAGGGGAAGACAATGGTATCATGCCTAAGAAGCAGATGTCTTTAAGCTCCTGGCAGCTCCTACAAAGCCAGGCACATAGAATTGAACGAATACTTCTGAATTACAGACAGAGTTCATAAATTCTGCAAAAGGTTGCCTTTCAAACCCATAATGCCTGTAAGAAATGGAAAGACTAAAAATGTGTGCTTTTTAATTGTGTTCATGGGGTTCAAAGATCAGGTTTCAGGAGGTGCCATCTCTACGATAAAATTTAGCAGGATATTTCTGAGAGGGGGAGCTTTGTGAGCTGGTAAATATTTACAGTGAAGATACTCAAGCACAAGCAGGCTGCCCACAGGTTGCCGAGTCCTGGAGATATTCAACATCTGAACCGACAAGTCCCTAAGAAACCACGATTCTGAATAAGAGCCATCCTGATGGACTAGGTGAAATTATGAGGTCTGAGTAATTATCAAAAAAATTTCACAGTACAAATAATCAAGACTCAATGACTTACAGTAGGCAACAGAAAGGAAAAACTAAATTAAAAGGACATTCTCCTTACTTCTGTAGAGGTCAAAAAAATTACAAGGGACATTCTATTCACAAAGACCTAATGAAAGCATTGGATAATCTACAAGCTTTTGAATTCTAGCCATCCCCAGTGGAATAGAAGACTGATGCAGTTATTTTTTGCTAAGGGAAAAAACATTGTCTAAAGTTTTGGTTGCTTATCTATAAAAATAATTCATCCACCTTGATAGATGCGATAGAAGTCCCGTGAGAAGGTTATAAGACATAAGCAAGTCTGGTGGAACATTGATCCTGACTTTGTCAAAAATCAGACAGACAAAAATCCTCAGAGCTGTCAAGAAGAAAAAAAAAAAATTTCTCTTCCTGTGAGCTAAATTGCTTGTCAGTGGCAAGGGGCCAGGGTGGATGGAGAAAGGCATTAGAATTTCTCTGACCAAGAGCATCCGTTTTATCACCCCTGAAACGTTAAACAATCCAACTCCCAAAGGGATCTTCTCTGGCAGCTGTTAAAACGAAACAAACCAACCAAAACCTCCACAAAGAAAGCAGCAGCTGCTTGAGTTGTTACCAATCCATTTTCCCTTCCTTTACTCAAATCTAAAACAATGTCATTTTTCCACACAACTTTCTTCTCTTAAGCCATCATTTGAAGGCCCAACAAGACCTTTTCTTCCTGTGTTGGTCTAGTCACATCTATCACATTTCAACAGCTCGTTTCTTTGTATAGTTTAAAAGAAGCTACCAAATGAGCAGGAAATCTATTTGCACCGAGTCAAAAAAATTACTTTAATTAGCAGAGATACTTGGGATAATATAGACAGCCATGGAAGCTGTGAGTGAAATAATAACAAACTAGTTATTATTTGAGTGAAATAATAACAAATAATTAATTTGGTTAACATCAGTAGCATATGAGTAATCTTTTTCGCTCCTCAAGTTCCCCGAGTCATGTAAAAGTTATTAAATATATGATTTACTAGACAGTATCTGTACATAATTACTTATCCATATAAAATGGCATCCATAGTTTATGAGCAGTTAAAATGCTAGTATTTGTTATCCCATTTCACAGTGGGGTACAGTTTTGCTGCACATACAGATGTTTAAGTTGCAGTACAATGTTTCTGATATCTTCATTGGTTAAAAAAAAAACACAACAAAACACTCATACATTCAGCTTTCCAGCATTAACATTCATGTTTGAGTTTAAAATTCACTTTCCATAAATATTCTTCATTGCCTGTTACGTCTACAAATATTCTGCCCGATAAATTAATTGGCTTTGAAGAACACAAATTCAAAGAAAGTGATAAAGAAAATTCTACTTCGTCCTTTCCCTTTTCTTCTCCTCACTCAAAATACTCACCTCTGCTCGAGGATACTCACCTCTGACAGTGATATTTTATAATTTATAATCTGCCTGGGGATGTGCCAATTTCATGATGTGGAAAGGGAAAATATCCTGAGGTGCTGAACATACAGAACAGGGTAATTAAATGATTTTTATGTTCTAATTCTGACACAATAACACAATAGTTATCAAATAACATGATCTTTAAAGCTGCTTGATCCTTAAAGCTACTTATAAAGCTTTTATTGAGTGGAATAAATCACCTCAAATTAAACCACCTTCTTACACAGGCGTTCGTTTGGAATATCTCTATATGATTGAATAGGCAGAAAAAAAACCTTATTGATAACTGTGGATAGGCTTTCCCAATTTTTGGCATAAAAATTTAACTCATAGGAGAGAGTTAAATCATTTCTTGCGAATTAGTGTAAACTACACTGCTAAAAGTACTGGTCAAAGAAAGGAAGACGGAGGATGCCTCTAATTCCTACAGGAGCCGTGGGACTCTGGGATGGGTTCATGTGGAATCATCTCCTTCGGGGAAAAAAAAATAAACAAAACAGAAAATCAGCAAACTTTTATTTCTTCTTTCTAGATACATCACAGCCACACTAGGATCTGGGCAATGTTTTGAAGAGAGCAAGGCTGATTCATGTTCACATCAGACACCCAGAGGCACAGGCGTTTGGAGGCGCCCGCGCTGTTCCTCACCTAGCCTACCCAACGGGAAAACCCCTGCATGACGACTGCACCCCGGGGAGGGGAACCAGCACCGCTGCACTAAAGGCAGGCAAGAAGCCAGATTTGTATTTGATTTTTCCCTTTTTACATTGTTATTCTGTGTTACATCTTCAGTCTTCTGCTTCACCCTCTGTTAACGTTATGTTGTCTAATTATGTTGTCCTCATTAGCACTTTTCTAGACTGTACAGCAAAAATGTTCAATTTCAATTAGCATTTTTGTACATTATCATAATTTTTCTTCTCCAACAGAAAGCCACGATTGCATTTCTTAGTTCAAACAAGAGTGTCTGTCCATCTAAAGCCCAAGCGAGTCACCTTTTCTGACAATCTACAGTGAACACAAGGACCTTGGGTAAGTAGACGGTCATGTCTGTGCATGCTACCACACACTCTGGAAAGGTCTCCTGCAAGTGCATGACGTTAGACATACGGCTATTCCAGTAAATTATGTCTTGACCTAAATTACTACTTTGGAAGGAAAAAAAAAAAAAAGGGAGGGGGAGGGAGAAGAAAGCATACATCCTTACTCGTGCCTGAGGGGTTTAGTCTAAAGGGCAGGTGAAGCTCAAAAAATCTCAAAGAAATGGGAGGGAGCAAAGCAGCAGAGCACTCACCACCTTCCCATCTGTGCAAAGGATCCCACTGGGATGGAGGTCCACGTCACACAAAGCCTCGCTGTAATTACAGATAGAAGGATTTCAGCAACAAACTCCTTGCGGGCTCAGAGGTCTCGCTGGATGGGGTAGTTGAGATGCGTTGGGTTTCTGTAGAGCCTTTGAACTAGAAAATTCTCTTTAGGAGGGACCCATAGGGAAGAGTTACCTGGCAGAGGAGCTCCATTAACGTCAGCACAGAAGCATACAGATGGCAATGCTTCCACAAGTCCCTCCCCACTCTCAAAAATAAAGGATTTAAAGGGAAATCACTTGTGATTGGCGAGGGTTTCAGAGAGCTACCTGCCCTGACGTCCTCTCCCCAGTCTACCTCCATGGGAGGGAACATTCTCTTCTGCTGCTGCTCAATACAACAGACTAAACACATGTCTACATGGATCCCAATTAAGACCAAAACTTAAAAGGAAAATACCAGGGAAGCAAACGGCGCACAGATGTTCAAAACTATTTTCGAAGGACCACGGGAAGAACACCTGTCAGTGTTTGACAGAAATGGAACAAAAAATGTCTCCAGTCTAAAAGGCAAGGAAAACCAAAAAGATAAGACTTACTCTCTTCTCTTCCTTTTGAGACCTGTCAGACACTAGCATAGGACAGAGATGACACAGTCAAACATTTTAAAGACTGCAGCTGGCAGAAAGTTTGTAGCTTATTTGATTGTCTGGACTAAACATCAGCTCTGTATCCACGTTATTAAATACAAATAATACCTGTCTGTACTTGTGAAGGATCTTTTGGGATCATACTTTGTAAACAACTCATCTCAAAGTGCTCAGCGATGCTCAGAGGACTGATGCAACCTATAGTGACAAATGGAAAGAGAAGATTAAGACTACTTAAAAGTGGGTGATAAGACTCCTCTGTGTACAGTGTATTAGCAAGACTGCCTCTGGGGTCTCTTGTCAGGAGACGATAGATGACTTAGAGAAGAGCCATTAGAACAACCAGCATTTTAACCTACAGATAGAACCTGAATCCGAGTATGCACCAAGTGGGCGTGTTAACGAAGCCATCCTGCAGCACACGTGGGGCTGGGTTAACATCACCATCTTTTGCATAGATTTGAAGTTTATATACAGAAGACTTCTATACTAATAATATGCATCTCTAACTTATTATTAGATTTAATGCGTATTATTTTAAGGTGAAAATATTTGTTGGTGCAAAACTGTCACTATTTTCCCCTGGTGAATTTAGGTAACACCAAATTCTGTAAAAAAAAAAAAGTGAGGTAATTACAATATTGAAGGCAGACACTATCTATTTATTTTATCTTTGCCTGTGAGAGAACCTCTTTCAGATTTTAATTAATCCCACTTAACATTTAAGCATCCTATATATCTATAAACATGACTTTAATTCAAAGCTGGTGTTTATTAGCAAGATAATTGTGTCTATTACTTAAGCATAATGCCTAGCTGGCATTCAGCCCAGATGGGACTTCCGTCTCTATTGTATCTGCAGAAGGATTTGGACCAATTTCCACAAAAGCAGATGTTTTACCAATTAGGAAGGGCTGCACCCAAAACTCAAACATACCCTGCCAGCCTGTTACAAGTGTTTTGAGATGAAATGACCGTGCACAGAAACCAGGAGATGTGAACCACAGCCAGAAACATAACGCAGGGATGTGGAAGAGGGCAGGCATGGATTTGACCAGGGGCTGGTGGCGATGCAGAGGTTCAATTCCCACAGCGAAGGGGCACTGCAGGTATGGAAAAAGTAAAGAACCAATTTTGAGGTAATTAATAGCAATTGTGGCTTTCTGTTCTCATAGGTAGAGAGACAAATGTATTTTAAAAATTTCACCATAAGCTGAAGGCCAATAAAATTGCACAGCCAACATTGCGTATAAACATATTTGGGCAGCATAAAATCAAAACAAAGCGAAACAAAACCTGTTATACTAATAAAGTGGTAATATAGAATTTCAGATAAGCCACCGAGCTGGGATTCTGATGAAATTCATTCATTTGGAACTCGTTTTAACATTGTTAAGAGCAAGTTTCACAGAAAAATCCAGTTTAACATCCAGATGACATCAGCACCATTTCTGTGTTGCATATGCTGTAAGTGTTCATGATTCAAACTAAAGCACGCAATAACACCAGACTGTGCTGCTGTTAAGGTTCAAAATAAGCTAAATATCCACTTCAGTGCAATACCTTAGAGAAGAAATCGAGCTTTCAAAGGGTATGTGGCAGATTATTTTATTCTGAAATGATTTTATTAATAATATTCTAACATCTTTATGATATTTGGATGCTTTCAAAAGAATAGCCAATCATCTTACACAGCTACAACAAACCCCAAAGCTTAGTTTTCTACTCCCTGTGATCTTCCAAGGAGCTTTCTGTAGATACCTCCTGTGTACTGCAAAAGAAATTGGGTGCATTAATTCCTTAGGCTGGTTTCACAATAAAAATTATTTTGAAGCAATAGTTCAAAACGCATCATGCATTCTTTAGAATCAACTGTCTGGTGTTTTTATGCATCAGGTGGGATGGGAGGAGGAGGGAAGGAAAGTTCACACACATCAAGAGTGGTTGGTTTGCAAACACGTGAAAGCCCTTAAATCCTGTTTCTGAAAGGGTCGGTAGCCAACATACCAGCTGGTTGGAGCTCTGCCTGGAGTGGTTATTTCTTAATGAATTTTTAAGTGAAAACCCTGAAAGACTCCCAACTCATACGGAGAGCAGCGAACGTGGGGTTTTATCCAGTGCCTATCAAAGCGTATCAGCACAAGCAGAGCGGACGATGAGTAGCGTACTTATTAAAGGCCTGGCTATTTCCCCCACACTCACACACTGAATACAGTTTCCATAACCAAAGCATTATTAGATGACTATATTCTTTAAAGGCTTATTTCACCTATATTTGGCTAACTTAAACAATGCTGTTACCTTGCACAAAACATTCATGGTTGATAAATTTTGCTCTTTAGTATACTAGCCTGCATTAGTCCCTGTAGAAATGGCTTTAATTTGATGAACAGATGCAACACGTAAATCAGCGAACCATGCAGACCCAGGAACGAATCACAAAACCTCACTCTCTTGGCCTTCTTCTCTTTGCTGGCTGGGAAGAAAGGGCTGTATTGTTCCCTCAGAAAAAAAAAAAAAAAAAAAAAAAAAAATGGGGGGAAAAAAAGGGCTGTATTTTTCCCTCAAAAAAAAAAAAAAAAACACAAAAAAAACAAACCCCAAAAAAACCCAAAAAAACCCAAAACAAAACAAAACAACGAAAAACACACACCACACAAACTCCACCAAAAAACAGTTAATGTAACTTTCTTTCCATTATTTATTTTCATTTGTTTCTCAGCTGCATATCGACAAAGGTCTGTAGAGTTTGAGGAAAACTGACTTGCTACCAGTTTGCTGTGAATGTTAAGAACCATCTACTCTTGAAATGAATCTTCCTTTCCCTCTTTAATAATTAACTTCTGGTGATCAAATACATCCTTCAGTCTGGTCTATAAAGGGAAAAAAAAAATAAAAAAGAAAAAAGTGCACTTATCCATAAAAGAAGAACTAACATTGAAATTTTTTCTTTGTAATTCAGTGCTGTGATCAGACTGACACAGAGCTGGACCATCAGACAAGAAAACAACCCCTTGTCATGCAATGTTTTGTGACATGGATTAACATGAATTCCAGGTGTAAAATCACTTTCACCGAAAGGCTGGCTTGAATTTATATCTAAGATAGTCCATGATCAAGACTGTGAGGAAAACCACAACACAGATGAGATCTCCTGATGTTTCACAAGGGATCGGTCCCTGTCAAAGAGAGATCTCAACGGTGGAAAGAGCTCCATAAATCTTTATTGGCTCCTCATTCACCTATACCCTTTTGGTCTCAGAACATTTCCGACAAGATAGATGACTGCATCATATAGGCACCTGATTCGCTCTGTCTGCTGTGAGGATGTCACGGATGAACCAGTCCCTGGAATTTTAAATAATTGTCTTTCTGGGTCCAGATCAAGGTGCATGAGTAGGGAAAATAAAACCTGGCTGTTCTACAGCTAAGCAGAGCATTAAAAGAAAGGTTAAAGGACTGGGAAATCCCAGAGCTGCAAATTGCTGGAGGCTGGGAAAGCCCATGACTCTGCAGTGGCGGGGTTTTTTTTAATTTTTATTAAAGCCCCAAAGCCCTCATCTGTATTTTCTTGCAAATAGACTTATCTCCTTTTGCTTGCTCAAAGAGACAGGTGTTAAGTCTTTCCATAAAAGCCAAGTAAAATTACAAAAAAAAAAAGTCGTTGAAGAGCCAACATACATCACACGTTTTCTGTTGCAAAGCTTGCCAGTAAGGAATCAGGATGACTGGGTAGTCACAAGCACTGATAGTCACAAGCGCTGACTGCATTAATTGGTTCCGATGTAAAGCAGCTGCCAGGGTCGTCATTAGATTCTTTACCTTTGCCCTTCATAATTAGAAAGGTTAGAGTGTTTTACCATCACCATACAAAATGCACTCAAAGATGTTATATCTTTTCCAAAGAGACAAATATAACTAAATATACACCTGCATGCATCCATACACATGAGGTGCACGAAGTGGTCAGAAAGTCCAGTGTTTTTGATGGAAAACTTTAATTTCTGATCAAAGACAAACAAAATGAGAATTGAAATCATAACGTTTTGGCATCAAGCACAGGCATAAGTTTCAGCTGAAAGCTTTTGTTTGCTTGTTTCAGACTAGGTGAAACATTTACATTCCAATTTCCAATGAACACCACAAAACCACACAACCGCTTGAATTCAGCTTCCCATTGAAAACAGTTTTCCTTGCAGAATCACGGCTTTCTCTGCCTGGCAGTTGCACGGAGCGCACCCAGAGCACACCCGGATCCCTGCTCTTGCTGAGCATCCCTGTACCCCGCCGGGCGAACCAAGAGGTTCACCAGGAGGAGCATCTTCCTCCACTCAGAGCAATTCGCAGCTAAACTGCCCAGCTAAGAACGATAGCGGAGAAAATGAAACGGAGAAATTACTCACATAGGGAACAGCTTGAAACCCCTCAATGCTTTATCTAATGTCGTGTTTAGAACATATTACTCAGAAATGCAAACTAATTCTACAATGAGCAATGAGCCCATATAAAGTGTTTAAATGCCAATAGATATTTTTGAACGATAGACAAATTACGAGGGAAAAATATACTGGAGATGGCATTTCAATATTTTATGGTACACGTGAAGCACGAAGATGTTAATATTTCTCAGTGTTTATAAAAATTCATAATTGTTAATCTTAATAGCAATGCCAAGGAAAAGAAGTAGTAGTAAAGACAGAAAGGAATAATAGTGTTTGATAAAGTCAGGGCTGACAGTAGGTGTTCATGTTAAAGTCAATCCTCTGTTACAGTACTCCCAGGATCAGGCCCTAACCAGCATTTTCCACCCTTCAGTGTTAGAAATACACTGAATGCCAGAGGTTAAAGAGTATTTGGTCACACTAAGATGAAGAGAGGCCATTTCTAAAATACATATTCTATGGTCATTTAAATGAATACTACTTTGGTGAATGACTAAGAGTGATATTAATGATTAATTTCAGAAAGTAGCGTAACAGCTAGAACCAAGGATAACCCCCTCAAAACACCCATGGAAAAGACTAGAAAAATGTTGCTATGACCTTTTCAGTCAATAACCCTTCCTTGCAGTAATCACAGACATCAACAATCAGATTGAATATATAATCAACCTATTTAGTTAAATAGATGCATGTCAACTTTAACTTGCCAAATTAATTAGTTTAAACCAACCTCCATTTCCCCACAAAAGAATAGCGTTTGCACATTAATCTGTGGTATTTGCAGGTATGTACATACTATTGATCAATAAATCACTTAACGGGAACCAACTGAAGTGCCACGACTCGTGGTTAACTGCAGCCTGCTGCCTATTGCAACGGACAGGTTTCTGTGAGCACTGCATACCAGTGGAGTCTAATTTCTGAAATATTTACAGATCATGCACTGGAAGAGATCAGTGAACAAGCTCAAATGAGGATTCATTTACAATTGGCAATAATAATATCTGAAATCTGCCTCTACAACGTACAGTAGCTACTGCATGCTATTAAAGAGATGCTTCCACCCTTGTTTGTCACTTTTATTTAATGCTGTCAGTCCTCAGCTCAAAGACCTGGTACCAACATTTTTATTTTTTTTTTCCTCATTCTGAGAGTGAAACCTTTACTTGCATTCACAAGAGAGCTGGAATAATCCATCAAGCTTTAGGTACAGCCAAACAGCGGCTCTGTTCAAGCCGATTTTCCACTGATGAATGGCTTTATACAACATTTTCTCTTGCCCAGTATTCAACCCACTTGAAGAGTGTTGTACCAAGAATTTACAGATAAATTACTTGTGCAATTCGGTACGATATACCTTTGTTCCACATAATATAATTCACAGAAATTATTTCCCACAATGATTTGCAGAGTTACATAATGCAGTTATAGAGTTAAAATAATGGCAGAGTGAAAAAAGAAATTAGAAACTATAACCACTGAAGAAGAAATATGTTTTCATCTGTGATTTGCAAATAGACAGTGAATCAACGAGGCAGAGAGACTAGAGAATACTTCTCTAGGAAAAACAGCCAGGGAATGAAAAGTGGGGCATTTGACAAAGTATTGCTCTCCTTTACTGCCACTTGCACGGACTGGCTTCACCCATTAATCTCCAAATTATTCACTGTTGGATCCTAGTAAAGTTAGTAGTACCAGACTTTATTTCTGGGTTTTTTCTCCTCACCATAGACATCCAGCCCGATTTACTTACACTAGTCAAGGGAATTACTAGCCCGGGTACCACAGCGATGCGTGGTGATACAAGTGCCTCCTGGCAACAGCAGCATCCGACAGCGGTGGGGTCATACCTGCAGGCTTGGCTCAAAACGCACCTCACCTGCTCGCCCAAGCGTTCTGGCCCACATGTTAATGTGAGCGGGTGCGTCTTTGCTTTCCAATATGTGTTTTTTTCGCTTGGGTAATTACTAGAGGTTTTCATCATGCACAGGAACACAATCTGAATTACACTTAGACTTTACCTGTGCTTCCAAATGCACACTGAGAAATTTGAAATAGCATATAGTAATTGCGTATTAAAGAGAGGAAGACAGGCCATGACAACCCAAATATTATAGGTAGCAGAGCCTTAATGATGGTGATAAAAGGAGTAATACAGACAGTAACATTAATTTCAGTAAATCACATGTGCTTTACAGAATAACTTCACTGAAGATGCAGCAAAGGCCAGTCTGAGAGAACATATTTAAATTTCGGGGGAAGTGTACTGAATATTATTGGGCAATGACAGACTAAGTGTACATCTTTATATTCCTAGCTACCTTTAACAATAAATATTGGCTCATTCACAGAGAGCAGAAAGTGCTGGGAATAATCATGCCATTTTCAGACTGTAAAATACTTCCTAGTCACATTCATCAAGGCTACTTAGAAGTCACTTTTATAAGCAGTGGAAAAATTGGTTCCCACATCATTGCTCTGCGCACTTAGAATCTGTGGGGCCATACTGCTTTGCATTCAGATACATGAAAGGTGAAATCCCAACCCTACAAAGCCAATGGCAAAACTATCATTGTTTTAACCTCTGCTGTATTACAGACTGTAGGTATAACTACATCACAGAGACCAGCCTGAGTCAATCTGATGGACTGGAACAAGTTAATCTCAATAATCCTCCTGCAGAATAAAACTACTAAAAACAAACCAAAAAAAAAAAAGCTGTGTAGCTTCAGGTCACTACAGTCCCTCAGGGTTTTTTCAGGCAGAGTGGTAGTCTGACAAAGAAAGCTTATGCAGGAACATTTTCTTTTGGTTTTCATTCCACAACAGTACAGAAATGGTTTTTACCTACAGAGAAAATTTTGGAGCTATTAGAAACCCTAACAGTGAGCCACTCATCCCGTTTGGGACACGTTTGCTGGGACTGTGAGAGATGCATCTATATTGAGGGCCTTGGATCTTTTTCTTTGTTTTTTGATGTAAAAAGAGATACAGCTCCAGGGCACTAGAAGTCAACACTGTCAGGTGTTGTGCTTTCCAATGGTCCTGAGGGCACACAGGAGCAGTAGCCTCAGCAGAGATTTTCAGAATTTAACAGTGATGTGACCTCTTGTGGGAAAGGTATGAGCCGGTGGGAAGTCAGGGATGTAGTCTTTGAACTCCAGAAATCACAGACGGATAATTTAGTTAATGCATGTATTAAAGTTCTGTATGTCTTAATCAGGATCCATTCACTTTGGAGTCAACTTTGTATTGCATTCAGGAGAAACGCAGGGAAGAGAAAACGTTAAACAGGGTAATCCCTATCAGAGGTGTGTAAAACTTTCCCCCATCTGTCAAAGACACTGAACTGTCAGTCTGAAAATAATAAAGACAGATCTCAGTTTCTGTCAAATCAGACAGACACAAAAACTTGGTTATCAGTGTAAAAAAAAAAAAAAAAAAAAAATCAATGTCAATCGTTTTCTTCGCTAAAAAGTGACAATCTAACAAAACAATTCAAGCTTTAGGCCTGAAAATTATTTCTATGCATTCTTTAAATGTATTCTGGAAGAAACTGAACCAAAAGGATTCTGTTCAAAACTATCATTTTCCTAACTGAAATTTCCGTAAGTCCTCTATTATTTCCAAAGCAAGCACAAAGCAGCAAGAGATCCTCCAGCTAACATTGCTTTTTTGATAAAGAAGAAAGCAAGAATGATTGCAATAGATGCAAACTAGAAACACTTCTGCACAGGGCAGAATAACTTCTAGGGCCCCCTACAATTTGCACCATTTTTTTTTTTATTGCTATGTCCTTTCAGACAGGGAGGATATTTTTCACCTCAATGATAGCTGCTGAAGCAGTTTCTGGCTGATATTCTGTAACAGATGGAGAAAGACAGGAATCACCAGAGGACGTTTACTTCATTTATCAGCCAAGAAAGCCAAGACAAAGTTAGGCTGAAAAGTATGAGACCCATTTTTAAACGCTCAAGATCTCAATGATACCCAAGGAAGACATGACCCTGCAGCTGCATCAATCTTAAAAAAAACAAATATAGCAAGAAAAGCAGTGAGAAGAATAGCAATTTAATAACATAGTGAGCATTAAGGACACCAGGAGAAGCCTATTGACTTTAAAGCAGGTCTTCAGCATAACACGGGAGGCATTCAGCAGGTCCCACTCCTGGTGTGCTGATGCTTTCAAAGGGATTCAGGCTGCTCTTAGGTATTATATTGACCAGACATGGAGTGCACAAGCTACCCATTCCACCAGGTAGCGTCAACTTCTCCTGAACAAAAGCATCAGTCTCAGTTGCTTCTTTCCCCTGAGCAGAGAACCTCGAGCTTTAGAACAGTCTGACCTCTGTACCGCCGCTTCGAACAACAGCCTGCAAACCGGGCTCGTGACCACTTGTCTCTAAATATCCCGTGGCACTATTCCCAAAGGTTGCAATGGATTGCTAGGTATCTATTATTACCTTTTAACTTATTTGTGTAGATGAGAAAACCTTAGGTTTCACTAACTGAAGTGGTGAAACATAGCAAAGTACTGCCACGTGTAACCAGAGCGGCAGATTACAGCCTCAGCAATCCCCGTGGCTTTAAAAACAAGTTCAAACTGAATAAAGCTTAAGAACAAAAAAAAAAAAAAAAAAGAAATACCTGAGGAGGGGGTGTTACTGATTGGGCAAACCAAGACCTTTAAAACAAACACACTTTTGCTCTTATTGGTTAAAATTAGTATTCACTGCTCAGAGCACACGCATCCTTCGGCCCACCCGCGTGGTTCAGCGTGAATCGCACAATAGCTCACAGGCTGAGGTGGCCAATAATTCAATTAGCTTGACTGAACTGAAAGTTGTATTTTATCTCAATAATGCAGTATTTTGGACTATAATCATTTCCTTTGGCTGCTGAAAAGGAACTTGTACATAATAACATGATGAGTGGTCAAAATAGAAAAGTGATTTTTAACAGGATTGTGGAGAAAGCTGTGAAAATATTATAAAATTATTTATATTAAAAAAACCCAACAGTGAATTGCATAACTTTGAAAAGCCTTGCACAGCTAGGACTGTGGTTTTAGATTTAGCCTTGTAAAATATTTAATTCAGTTTAGCTTAGTCCCCTCAAAGAGGCCACAGCATTAAGTGATGACAGAGAACTCAGTCTTGAGTCTAAGCCTTTGAAGTTGAACACAAAAGCTATTCTATTGCTTGATTCACAGTCAATAATATAGCAAACAAGTTAAAAACACGTAGTATCATTTATGAGGCTACACTCCAGTGGAAGAAATGGAAAATTCTGAATAAACTGTTCACAGCCACATGCAGCATTGCTCCAGCCATTATAAATCATTCTGTATTCTGGCAACAGGTAAGAAGTAAAAGGAAAATTACACCAATGGTGCTCTCCAGTTGATCAAATAAAGGATATCTTTAATTGCTTTATCACTGAAAGCAGAGATCGGTACAGCAGAGCAGAAAGCTTCTGTGTGCTTCAGGTTGAGAACCCAGCTCCGTTAAAAGGTCAGCTCCTCCACACAGCTCACGTCAGCTCAAATACAGTTCAAGAAAAAAGCAATGAAAAAACATCCTGTCACTGTCTGCCTCTGCCAGAGATTTTCTTTTGATGAAAAGTAATTTGAATGCTCCATATATGTATTTGTATCAGTAATTATGGTGAGAAACTTAATCATTTGATTTAGTTTTCAAATCTAATTTTCTCACCCTGCAGTATTTTGAGATCTAAAACATTTTGCATTGTCAAGCTATGCTGAAGTAGTCTTAATGATGTATTTTTAACCACAAAGGGAAGGGATTGCTTGTTTCCAGATGCATTATCCAAAACGTTAGGGAGGTGTATCCATGAAGCTTGAACCACGAAATTCAAGTCCATTGAAAAACTAGTCCAAGCGGTTTTTTCATCTAAGATAAGAATACTACATCACATAAAAGTTCTTTAAATATATGTATGTGTATATATATATTTTTAAAATACTTTCATTAAGTTATTTTAATCTCTGCTTTAGAGTCCAGTGTGAGTCAAACGCAAATCAGAAGTCAGAACCACTTTGTGCATTCAGACCCAGATTCGACAAAGTGTATAAGCCCATGCTAAAATAACCATTAGTCCAATGGTTATTGGACTCCAAGTACGTTGGACGTTACTTCAGGTAAAATATCATGCTGAATAAAGACCTAGCTTACAGTTCATATTCAAAATATGGTGAGGTTTAAGTGGAAATATAAACCTTTATTGAATTGCTATTCCCGACTAAACTCGGTCTTACTGTTTAAACCATTGGCATCAGCGATGAGCTGTTCGAAGAGCTTCTCACACAGCTTTGTTATAAAACAGTGCTGGAATCATGAATAAGCAAAACCTATGGTACTGTGGTGAGCAAACAGCAAAGATAGGATATTGCAGACATATCACTCTTGACAGGGCTAAGCAATAGGTGATACAGATAAGTGAGGTTGGAATAAAATATGATTAAACCAGTCTTTTCCATTCCATTTTGATTTAAGAGTACAAAGTGCAAACTATTCATCTTCTGTCTAGAGGCAGTAAATCAACTGATAAAGAAAAGTGAAAAGTAAGTGGGGTGCCAGGAAAATCAAATCATCACGTGCTGGTAAAAATTGCCTATGGAAAGGAGGAAAACAGGATTAAATAACAATGCAGAAGTATTGACCCTAGGCATCATCAGAATTTATGCAAAGTTAGTACAGCCACAAAAATTAACATCAACAAACAAGCACAAAAGAAGGGGGAGGGGAAAAAAAAAAAGAAGAGTAAATATGAGTAGAGTCAAGGTATTATGGTGCAGAAGAGCTCATATCAGTCCTGGGTCTAAGGCAGGGTCCCTGTTTGTTTTTCTTTTGATGCTGGCAGCATGTCACAGAAGTGATGTGTTTTAAAGAGTAGTGGGAAGAGAACTGCAGTGCTGCTGAAGTACCACCACTACGAGAGATGGCCACAGTGCTTGTGGGGTTACTGAGAAGAAAATGCACCAGCAACTTCTCTCTAGTTCTGTGAAGATGGTTATAACTAATGCCTGGTTCCATTTGCCGCTAGCTTGAAGGTCAGTAATTGTCATTCTCAGAGGTGGAATGCACTACAAGGAGTGTAAGCACAGGTAGGTATCACCCAGCAAGAGCGGACAACCCCTGTGAACCCAGCACACTTCCTAGTTCTCACTGTGTGAAAATAAGGGAGAAAGGAAAAAAAAAAACCACAAGCAAAAAACAACAACAAAAATACAAACCAACCAACCCACACAGCCACACCACAAAGAAACCACATCACACTTGTTTAGTTCAGTTGCAATTCCAAAACAGATGCATAAATAAAACAACTTAATTTGGGGCTGAATATGTTTTATAATCCAAATCCTAAAACATATTTTCTTTCAAATTCTGTTTTTTCATGTTCAGTTGTACATAATTTTGTTTTCATTTGTTGTCTGGTAGACAATCTATTCACAAAGTGTTTGCCAAATCTGCAAATAGATTTCTACCAAAAACGAATGGTAACTAGAAGTGTTCCCATCTTTATCAGAAGACACGACTGAGGGGCCTTTCAGGAAAAGCTTTCACAGCACCGTAGGAACTGCAGAAAGATCAACACCCACGCAGTAGACTTTCTTCCAACTACTAGTGGATCCCAAACCAAAAAACTCTCAACACTTTCTTTAATCCTTCTTTCTCTTCCCAAGCTTCTGGCTTACGGGGTTGTACTTTAAGCCCTGACTACATGCCAGCAGCCCTTACCGTGTCCTAACATCACCTGCTTTGCCTAAGCATGCACATTGATGAGCAGTTCAGGAGATGTACGGCATCATCTGCAGCCATATCATGGCATAAACAGCTGGTCCTAGGTCAGGGATTACCAAGTGTTTCTATCCCACTCATAGCACAATTCAGTGGCATGTACCTAACCTGGGGTACAAAGCCTCTTGAATTTGGCAAACCCCCCTACCCGGTACCACTTCCAAACACCCCTACCCAGTACCACTTCCATTTCTGCACTCACAGAAAGCTTCTCTCCTTTTCCTCTGAGAGTATTTAAGAAAGAGAATTCAATTGAAAAGTCCGGATGCTGCAAGATACGCCACTATTATGTTTCCTCCTAAGAACAATTCCATTAGAACATGCCGCTTCATACTGCAAGTGTTCCTGATTCATTTCTGCTTGCATTGGGTTGCTGAATGCAGACAGCACTGCAGCAAAATATAGCGTATTTTAAACTTGTAGGATGAGAAAGTCTTAGTGTTTTAAATGAAATCATTACACTGAGGTTAGAATATAATACTGAGCTACTGAGGAACGCAATATGGAGCCTCCTGAGGAAGGATCAGTGCGTCAGCCAGGAAGGGATGGAGTCATGAAGGAGAATTGGCATTCTTTGGAGAAATAGCAAAGCAAAATGAGCTAGAAACAAGCTGAATGGGTGAAATGAAGGAGATAATCCTGCATTTTTCACAAAAGCCTACAAGGAGATTAGTTGCCAGCACTAGCTATATTCTCGCAGCACGATGGTTAAAAGGAACGCTCGATGAATAGTTGGTAATTATTTTTTCTTCACCAATATTGTAAATCAGTAATAATAATAAAAATCCCTGTACTGCCATCACTGCTGCTGCACGATTAAGAATACTTTTTGCACTTTTGAAGTTTATTACAAAATAATTGAGAGACTCAAGTCGATGGGATGAAGGCAAGTGGGACATACAGGCAGGGTCATGCATCAGAACTGGCAGCTGACACCCTGCCTTCTCGCACCGCACCAGCGTGAGACTGGGACACCTCGTGTCCCCAACGTCAAAGGCACAGTCAGAAGAAAAGGTTCATTACTGTACAGTTACGTTTCACGAAGCAGCACGGGAGCAGCGGCTCATGGCCAGCGAGGAAGCAGAGACAAGTCCCCAGCTCCTTCCCTGACTGGGCAGGGAAGGGGCTGTGATGGCAAGGGCAGGTGATATACTCTGTGTAATCCCTCAAGGCTGGAATGTCTTGTCCTGCAAGGCCATGTTATCACTGGAAATAAATGGGGCATAAAGTGATTCCCAGTCCAGGACCCTTTCCTAAGACAAGATACAAAAAGATCCTTAATCGACTGAATTGGACCATGAATTATGAAGCTGGAGAGACGTTGTCATGGGCACTGCTGCTGCCTGACGTGGGATCTGATCTGCTCCCAAGGTCAAGCAGAGGACCCAGACACCATCAAGAGCCGTCTAGTCACTTCACTGTCCTCTGTACTCGCTGGAGAGTACAACGCATTTCTCTTACAGTTCCATTTTGCAGCTGAAGTGAAATTTTTCTGAGATTGCAAGTCCGGGAAGGCAAGCAAGCCCCGTTCAGGTTTATAAATCCAATGTCATTTGCACGCTAGGTCTGTGAGAAAAGTATTACTTCTTGCTATTTCAACTGATGTCAGCACTTGCAGTGGATGGGAAGAGAGAGAAGAGGGAAGAAATAGAAAGTATAAGCGTATCTGAGCCTTTCTGATTTAACTTAAATCTCCACTTCTACTGGAGGAAACAGTATTAGGGTGGATATGAAAGTAACTGCACTGGATCTTAGTTTGGAGGGGTTCTCTGCTCCTCACAAAGCCAATTGCACAGAGCAAATTAATCAATTCCAACGAACGGCAGTCTACGTGAAGAGGTGGGTCCTGGTTCATGGTTGGAGCATTTACCAAGGACTGGTCAGGTTTGGAGTTAGACTCACACCGTCGGGGTGGTAATTTAAAAGTGTTAACCACCATAGCACCTTTAAAAACCCAACTCACATTATACACATTTACACAGAAGAGCTTCTATGTATTACCTTACTTTCAGTGGTACTTAGACTGTAATGTGTGTCATTTCCAGATTTGTTATGTTACCACATGGCTTCCTTGCACAAGTGAGCCAAAACTGAAGCTCTGCATTACAGAAGAGCTGTAGAGTCCCTCTTCCTCAAAGCGTCTTTCCTGAAAATGAGTAGGCAGCAATAAGGAGAGATATAGTCCTACCACTCTGCTTTCCCAGCTAACGTCTGCTCAGCAACACCTCCAAAAACTCTTCTAGAAGCATCCTCATTACCCCAATAGGATTGCAGTGTCCCCAGGCACGCTAGTCCTTACGGCATACATCGTAGTTAATCCTAACCCATCAACCAAATGCTAAACTAGATTTACAAGCTGGAGAGCAAGCTAAGGTTGTAACATGGTTAGAAAGGGAGGTGCAACCACGGGTGCTCTGCAGCTATCAGCAAAGATTTATCACAGAAGCTCAACGGAGAGTTATCTCAGCTTTTCAAGAGAAAGGAGCAGTAGCTCTTGCTAACTGGAGCCCCAGGCACCGCGACCAGCACCCTGCACAGAGAGGCATCGCCCGTACCGATGCAAGCCCACGTCCAAACACAAGGGAGTCCGCACAGGCAGGTGCTCTACGTTCGCACTCTGTGTTATCAAACAAGCGTGAAGTAGCAGAGCATTATTTTCAGTGATGAAACTAGGTTTTTGGACAGCGAATAGAGCTTTCAGTATTTCCCCACCACCGACTCTGTGTATTGAGAAACTTCTGGCTGAATAATCCTATCCTAACGCACAGTCTATGGCGTACTTGGCATTAATTCTGCAGGCGTGTTGCCATGAGTATTCAATCAGACTGCTCAATTACGCAGTAACTGAATGCTGACACCTACTGACACACAAAACCCTCGGACTGTGACAGCACTGCCGCAACCCGACTGATGCACCTCGTCCACGCGATTCAGCCTTTCCCTCGGCAGCGGTAAGGATGGGACCGTGAATCTTTCCAAAGGGATTAAAGTATCTGCAGTATTCTAACAACTTAAACAGCAGAGCTTTTACTAAGTTTGTAGAGAAAATATATGTGTATGCGTTGAAGTCACACACAACATTACTCACGTCAGTAAGTATTTACAAGTCAGTTCCGTGTCAGGCTGGGAAACCTGAGGAAACATGGTGATTCAGCTACTGCAGTCACTCAAAGGTGCAGAAGCTTGAGATAATGATGTCATTTAGGCCACTCAGATTGTGTCACACTGCTGCTTCCAAGCGTGCTGATCTCTTGCCTTCAGACTGCGTTTGAAACGAGAGCCCATTGCAGGCAGAACCGAGCCAGGAGATCAGTGTCAGAAAGGGATGCATTGCAGTGAAATATTTACCTTGAAATGAGAACATAACAACATTGTACTTTATATGTTCTTTCAGGAAAGGCATGTTCTTCTATTATTTATGTAGTCAAAGATGACACTAGGACTTCAAAAATAAATAGTGAAATGCATTAACCTTATTATCATCAGTCTGTACTTGGGCAAAACATCTGTTGGTCTCAGTTCATACTTCAGCAACTACAGAAAACTTTTGCTGAACCAAGTCCCAGTAAAAGCATGAAAAATAATTTCAAATACTACTAATTTTACTGAGTTGGAACTAATTTTTGCTGTATTGCACCATCTAAAGAAATGCACGTTTACACAAAAGCGTACATAGGAACAAAACAAAGATGGTTTAACAAAGTTTTGACTAGACTCAATGATCTGATTTTCAGAGATCAGTTAGGGACAGATAAACACGGAGCGTATTATTTATTTGTTAATAGAATACACTCTCAACCATTCGGTGAGCTAACAGTTAGCCATGGAAGGAAACACCAATCTTCTGCAAGTCTATTCAGAAATACAGATATAACTATCACACCCGTGCTTTGAAAGAGGAATTTCTCCTCAGCCCACCATCACTTTTCTGTTGAGATTTGGTCATGGACCCCGCTGGTTTCAGGAGAGGAGAGTGACGGGAGGCACAACGCCGCTGATACAGCCCAGCTGTGCACGTGGCCACTCGTGCCATAAGGAAAGGATGAACCACTTCGATATAACACTTCGTTATGTTTGTGAAACGCTATTAGAAGCGGCTGTCGTTCCTTTATTTCAATGGTCATCAGGAGCAGGAGGATCAGAGAAAAGCAAACAAATTGAACAGGGTTGTCCTGATCTAAATTATCTTTTGCTGTCAATAGGGTGCTGGGGTCTTTATCTCAGTTGCATGTGGAAAGCAAGTACACCAGAGTCACTGACTGATTGCTTCTGATTTCCTTCATGTAGGAGCCCAACAACCCCAACTGAAAATAATAATAGTAATAATAAATTATTAGTATAGGATCTCAGAACTGACTGTTAACTCTTTATCCATTTTGACTGTAATAAAGTATTTCTCTGGGAGAAAAAAAGAGGCTATTACAGTAACATCAAAAAGAATTAACTGTAATAATTATTTCACATTATACGAAAACTTCAATCGTTATATTGGGTTTTGCTATTACTACTGTAAGCTGCAGACTCTGACACAGAAACTCACACACAAACTCCTTTTTTTTCTTTTCTTGAAATAGAACAGGGAAAAAGCCCTTTCTGTTCTCTAACACCTCCTTAGCAGATGGCGATGAAGCTAAACACCTCCTACACCCAGCTGGAAGGCATGTTACAGGAAATTTCCTCCCCCATGTCCAGTTTAAAAAGAAACCCGCAGAGCAAAGCGGGGAGGGGGGGAGAGCTCCCGCAGGGATGCCCCCGGCACCACCACCTCTCCATTTCCGCACGAGGCTCTGTACCAAACCTCCTCTCTCTGAGCTTTCTTCTAAACTCAAAGCAGCTCTCAGATCCGCTCTATTTCCCCTTCTCTCCCCACCTCGATCAGCCTGTGTCAGTTCCCACTCTGCCCTCAGCGTGGGCAGTGGGCATTGCCCCTTCCCCTCTTCCTCTTCCATCCAACTTTGTCCTTCTTCATGCAAAGGACTAAATATTTCTGCAGCTTCTCAGGATCACAAGCTCTTCTACAGCACAATAATATTTTTTTGCCAGATAGTGAGCAGGAAATCAGGGGAAAAAAACCTATTTCAGGATCATTGTTCTGCTCTATCAGGTCCCACTGACAATGGAGGAAAGAAAGAAAAGGTGGAACTGGCTCCTGCCCAGGCTGCAGGTTGACCTGAGGTTGCTGCCCAGAAAGACAACACAACCTAGGGTACAGCGTGATGAGAAATATTGCACCACCCCTAAAAATTAATCCAAGTGACCCTAAAAATTAATCTTATATGAAAAGGAGGGTAATTTGAGAATTACAGTTCAGTCATACTAAAGCATCAGGAGATATTGCATGTAAAGTAATGCACAGAACAAATGACTTGTCTAGACCATTGGCCTGGACATGTTGAAGTCCCACTACAGCTCAGTCGTCTTTTCCTGGGAATTTTCCTGTATCTTTCCAAAATTATGTTAAAGCAATAGCTGCTGCTTCTGACCTCCACACAATCAAGAGAAGACCACATTCAAGCGCTTTGAGAATATTCTACATTCTGTAAAGTGCAAAGTTTTTAAATAAATTATGTTTTAAAACAGATTACAGCACCTGGTTTTGATAATAATCACATATAAATATCCTTTAAATATAAATTATCCTCTAATATTTATTGCTACTGTATAAAAGGGATTCTGCTATGATCAGTAATTAGAAATCAATTACAGAGCTTTGTGTGCAACAGAAGGTTACTCTCATGACTTGGGTGCCTCTATGCCTCTATTACGAGCATTTGTAAGGGTGGTAATCCATCTTAATAATTCTTAAATCATGTATGAGTATAAAAGTGCCTATGGCATTATTCAATTCCTATTTAAGTCCAAGGAAAGCTGCCTGTTTAAATTATACAGAAGTCCTGTTTCTCCTGAAATGCACTTTGATGTGATTCTGTGCAAATACATGAGAGCCATAAAACAAACTCGGTTTTGAAACAGGTAACCTAGTAATGCTGCTCATTGGTTCAGGCTATGAAACCATTTCTGCTTTTATTTTTCCCAAGATGTGATTTATAATTTTTCCTTTTCTTATTAATAAATTCCAAGGAACCAGGAGTGTATTGGCAGGTTCCTTTCTCAAGAACGACCACAGATCTGCAGTGATGGACGCTAACGTGATATTTTCATATTTCAACCTTGCGTTCAGCCTGGGACTATTGACCCACTCCTCCCGAGGCATAAATCAAATTTTTCTCACTTCCATGGTCTGCTTCATTCTTAATTTCTCATTAGAGAAGTTTTAGTGGACTAGGAATACTGGAGTATTGAGCAATGTGCATTCGGTTGCATAGATTAGGTTTTTATCCTCCTTTTTTGTCGAAAACCGGGTCTGAATACAGATGCCTGCTGAAGCCTGTGGCTCAAGTCTTGACAGCTACCATCACTAAGCCCTGGATGGTGGTGTCCTTTTGCTGCATTTTCTGACACATATATAGGGATTTCTGTGGTCTATTTGAGATATTTCAGGGCTTCTTTTCCCAATGAATTCATGCATTTCCAAAAGTTATATTTTTTCCTACATCTATAAGGAGACAACCTTACCACACTGTAATTCTGAGATATTGTAGTTGGAGCTAACTAGTCCTCAGACTCCAATAAACAAACAAAAATTAGTGTTTGGGTTCACTTTTCAGTAATATAGACCATTTTCTGAGTAGCTGTTTTGAATCCAAGTACAACACAATTTCTGGAAGAAAGCGTCTCACAAGACCAAATTTAAATATAGCATGAACTGATACAAGCACAATAAAGTTTCTTCTTCCTGCAAAATGATCAATCACATAATAAAAGCTGAAGTAGGAAAGCAACACTGCCTACCATTAAAAACCCAGACTGCATCCCTGAATAACCACACCTGGAAGGGACTGAAAGGTTTAGACAAGGAAGCAGATCATGGGCTGACAAAAACCGTCACAAAATGTCAGTGAGTTTGCTTAAATGATACACCATTTTTGGGGGATATCATTTTTTCTGCAGAAGAGGGGAAACAACGTTGGCACTCCCTGCTATGTCCCAGCTGAGACAGCAGCCTGTCTGCGAGTGCCTGAGCAGTGTCATGTCCTGAACTATTTAACATAAAGAAAACATAATCAGCTATCTTTCCTTGTGCTGTGCCAAATACAGAAAGCATCCTGAATTTATTGAGACTTATATTTTACATTCTTCACAAAAAAAATATTTTAAAAATGTGTATCTTGAACACTTTACTAGTTCCCAACAATCAGACAAAATCAAAAATGTCCAAACAATTAAAAAAATTTAAAAAAAAACACAAACACCACAAAATGAACAAATGGAGGAAAGTCAGGGCTCATAAGCAGAGCCACAGGACACAGCTTCAGTTTATCTGAAATGTGCACGTCACAAGAAATGAAGTTTATGGAGAAAACACAGGGTGCAAGCTACCAACAGAATTAATGCATCAATAGCCCAAAATGACCCCATCGACAGCAGGATAAGGTCGAGAGCAAGGCAGGTGAAGACCTCTGAGGCCAGAGGTGAGGCCAGGTAAGAAGGACTGGCTGTCACCCTAGCACATCCCCAGACACTCACAAAGATGACGCAAGAGAGAGTGTCAAGAGATGCGTAGGTGCAGCCACCGGTGGCATCGGCTGGCGGGGAGGAGAGGAAAGGTTGGGAGGAAAAGGTCTTGTGGTGCATGGAACCGGGGTTCTACCTATACCCACAGCATCTCTGTAAACAGGTTAATTTTAGAAATTATCTTTCACTGTTAAGGAACACTCTCATATTATTAGTTGTATGCAATTCATGAAATACAAGGCAAGTGCAATGCAGGGAAGAGGAGCAGATCATGAACTAGCTAGAAAAAAAAAAAAAAATTATGAGAGGACCAGAGAAACTAGTTGTTTATGTGACAGAAGACTAAAGTATCAGCTTGGATACTGTGCTCTGGCGGGTAAAGGAGCTGCACACATATTTCAGCTACTTCCACAAATTATTTAATATTATCATTGCAATGATCATGATAATGAAATTTAAGCAAATATTTGTGGTTTACCTTGATATTCTTAATCTTTTTTTTAAACTCAGTTTTATCTGCATTCCTAATTTAAATGGAATGAAAATACAGAAGAAAGGTCTATGCATCTTTTCTGAGTTGGTTTATATACAACCTTGTTGGAAAACAGATTTAAGGATTAGAAATAGCAGGAATTCTTTTACTGCACCATTTTCCCAGGGCTCCATTCCCACCCTTTTCCCAGAAGCATCCGATTCATATTCCCTTTTAGAAGCGTCATGTTTGTCAAATTATCACATTGTTTTTCATGGGGGGGGAGGCAGACATGACACACGACCTGGACAATTTTGGAGAACCAAAGAACCAAACCATTATTTGAGTGGTTTTGCACTAAAACTTTTTTATTGTTCTAAATTATTTCAAACTCTAATTCAAGATTTTAAAAAAAAGGGTCAAAGAAACTGTTTTATGTCTACTTAAACAAAAGATTTAATTTGGTTCAAAGTTACTTTTCTAACAAAAAAAAAATAAGGGACAATATATTTCCTTCCCCCATTTGCAGACTTCAGCACCCACAAACTTCTTCTGTAGACGCAGAGAAAAAGGAAAGCAAAAACCAGGAACTTTCCCAGGTCAGCAGCTGTGACTGGGGGGGTCAGTCCAGGTTAGCGATCGGTGAATACAGCCCATGTGATTACAAGGGTCAGTCCAGCTTAATAAAATCTTTCTTTGCTTTCCCTTTGAGACCACATTTCAGTGCAGACGAGCAAGCAGCCCCTTCTCCTTAATGGAAAGTGAAGGGAGCTTTCGCTTTCCCCGTAGCAGCTTTCCTTGACGCTTGCAGCAACTCTTTGATACGAGGTGCTTTGTGACTGACAAAGCATTAATTCCTTTATTTCTACTTTGGAGAAGACAAATAAGGGATGGAGAATCGTCTTAATTGAATTATTCAAAGTAATTTTTAAATATAAAGTTTTTTTAACAAGCTTTTTCTTACAAAGGATACTGAAAATGAAAACATCTACCGGGCTGCTTACCTCTCTAAATTACTCTCTGTGACTCCTCAGCCACCTTTGCTTATCTGTATTGTTTCTGAGAAAAACCTGTTGGTTTACTAACACCCGTAACTGTGATAAAGTGTGATTGAAAGCTTGGTACGTCGGATAGAGAACTGTTATCACGGCTTGATTTTGAGCTTGGAATTATACTGTATAACATCCTCTCCAAACAACATACCTTTAAAGTGAATTTATGAATGGCCTTCGCTAGATCTGAGGATAAACTTCTGGTAATAGAAAATAACATATGAGCTGATGGATAGCCTTATCATTGATGAGGGTTAGGTACATCCGTGCTGCACTGGGAATTTCATGGATCAGGAAAAGTCCCTTTACACTAATTAAATGTCATAGATAAACGTCTTCAATTTTCAAATAATTTATCCTGCTTTCCATTCAATTTCAAACCAGGGGGATTGAACCGATCGAGACTAGAAGCACATTAATATGTGGTATATAATTGTCTATGAGAGCAGGAGAAACCGCTAGACATCATTTCTGAGCACCAGTGCCCTCTTCAACCTCACATCTGTATCCACATCCACGCTCCTACCCAAAGACAACCTGGGGCTGTGCACTGGAAAGAGGCATCAGCCAACTGCATACTCTGATAATAATTTTGCATTATGGTAGCTGTAAATTCACAGGTTACTTACCTCAAATAATTACTAAAAATAGAATGAATCTGAAATTTATTGAAAAAGCTCACCAACTGCAGGGCAGGCTCGAAATCTGCACTGTATGTGAGCTAGTCCTTGTGGTCATGCAAAGGGAGGGGAGGTTATTTTTTGGGTTTGCTGCTCAATCAATGCTCACCTCTAAGCCCCTCACAATTTCACAAGTAATTTGCGCTGTTCTGTTATATTTTTGGTTTCACTTTCAATTACAGCCAGTTGTCCTGTAATGACGTTATACAGAAGCAGGCAGGGAAAGAAAAATAAATCTAAACACCACCACAACTGTAAGCAACTAAGGCATTTTCGTCCATTTAATTTCAAATTATGTTTTTCCCTAAATACAAGGATCAGTTTTTCAATGACTATCCAAACCAGTAGAGATTTGGGATATCAGTTCTGGTCATCTTTTCGATGAATCTGTACAAGATTTTGCTTGACACTCGATCTTCATCAACTTCTGCACAATTTTTTTGCATTAGACTTTCCTCATTCTAACTTTTGTGTATTGTAATAAATAATACCTCTAGGTGCTTTTCAAAGGAAATTAACATGTAATCAATTAAACTTAAGAATGAAGTCTATATTAAACATCAGCCAGTCAGGAAACAATTTGTAAAGAATTGTAAAGAATTACTTTCCCATCTACCATTTTAAAAACGCGATACGTGAGCAAGCACATCAGGGCCAGGCAGTGATGGACCAGCCACGGGTGAGCAGGTGCCTACACTGCCAGAATGGGCTACAGCCATGTAAAATTAGGATGCTCTACAGGAACTAAAAACACAGGTAGGAAAGGAGGCAAAACATTCATAGCTATCATCACCAAAAAATAAATAAATAATAATAAAAAAATCACACCTGCCGACTGATAGCCCACCTTGCCTCAGAAGACTCAGGAAAGAGTCATCACTAAAGCAGCTAATTCAAAATGCCAAGAGGAATTAAGCAATTATGCCTATGTAGTATGAAAGAAAAACAAACATATTTTATCTTCTGCAAGTAATGGAAAACTACAATTTTTCTCTCTCTGCTCTTTCCACTGATGACTCAGCCATCAGACTGCAAGTGCTGATCCCATAATTTGATACATCATCTCCTTTGGAAGCAAAGAGAAAGCAGGAGTAAATTTTTTAAAGGGAAAAATGTAATTTCATAACAACATTAGTTTCTTTACAACCTTATTAGTAACTTAATACAAAAATACCAAAATGTATGAAGCATTTGCCCTTTTGTAGCTGCAACAGTCAAAGATACAGCGAGAGTAAGTTTGTAAGAAAAGGCGGAGTTTTGTTAGACCAGTTGATGCAGCTGGATAGAGAGGTAAGTCTTCAAGCACTCAAGTCCTCTGTGGTTCTGTTGGGTTTTTTTCTGATCTACTAAAATGCATGACCCTCACTCTGCCTTGCTTAAGAATATATGTGAAGGAGTGAAATCCAAGACTTTGGTAGATCACTTGTGCACGACACCCAAAGGCTATCACAGAATTCTGGAGTGATGGAAATTACAGCATTATTTTAAATGGATCCGTTCCTCTGCCCTGAATAATAAACCAAACGTCTAGATTGGAAAACAAAGCATTAATTTGAGTAAGGAATGTCTTTATAATACAGCAGAGCAAATGCATTAAGCTTATAAAAGTATGGAAATCTCAGAATTGAGCTATTGGGGAATCATCAAGCTGGTATCCAACAGCTGTACAAACGGATATAAATAGCAGACGTAGCAGTCTAAGAATTTTTTTTTCATTTTCAAATTATCAGTGTTCTTCCCATAATAATTTAAATTCAAGAGATTTCCAAATGATGTGTTCATCTGCCATATATTCAGACAACTTTTATACTATTTTAATCATAAGAACAAAGGTATGCAAAAGCAATTGAGACATCTATTTCAAAGGCTTAGGCATTACTTTTTAACTGATAGAGAAAAAAGTTTCACTATATAAATTAACCTTATCCATTTTGGGTAATTTCACCAAGTTTTCATTCTCTGATAAAAAAAGGATTCAGACTTCTCAGCTGCTCCATTGGAGGCAGTACTAAGCCTACCATTTATTCCTTTTCAGTACTTTGAAACTTATGTGCAAACATCTAACTTGCAGGTGGCTCCGATAGCTGAAGTTTTATGCACCTAGTACCATCACGAAACATGAAAATGGTAGAAGTTCAAACTCTAAAATTCACATCCAGAGGCCAAATGCACCACTTCATACCCAGAGCCAGAAGTCCAAACTTCTAATTTAAAACTCTGTGACCACCACTGACAACTTGGTCAGAAGATGCCTGAATGCCCCCCTCGTGTTCTTTTATCCTCCCCAGTGGGAAGCCTGTCTGCAGGAAGGACATGCACCTTCTCCACCCTCACCTGGTTCTCCACCCAGGCATCTCTTTGTAGTTAAGAGAAGAGGGTGACAGATGATGTGTAGTAAAAGGTTGCCAAAAAAAAACAAAACCAAAAACAAACCCACCACACAAAATGCAAAACAAAACCAAAAAAAAAACAACCAACCAACGGGAGTGAACAGCTCTCCATGTCCATGGAGGAAAGAGTACAAAAAACACCAGACTATGCGCTACGCAAAGCACTGAAACTGCAAGGACAGTCAGGCTCTGGAGGAACAAGGGTTACAACCCATCACTGGATGGGGCTTTTTGGTTGGTTGACTTAAGAAGCAGCTACATATTTATCGGTTAGGAGCAGTTTCAGTGTAATTAGAACAAAACTGTGAATTAGAATGAGCTTCTAACAAAGTGACTCTACAACTTTTTTCTTTCTTTTTTTTTAGGAAAAAGAAAATCCATGAATCATAATGATACAGAGAGCATAATGAAGTACATCTGCCAAATAAGATATTATTACCTAACTGTGCTTTTCCTGCTACAGCTAAACATTTCAATTAGGCTGCAGTAACCACCTAGTGCCATCATCTACCTGCAGCTCCCCCAAAGCTGACATACAGAATGACCAAATGTGCATGCAGGTCTTTTCCTCATCTTTTTCAAGAATTTGATGTCTGGGAACTACCAGAAGTCCATAAAATACATGGTTAAATAAAGTAGATAATTTTTAAGGGATCTTGACAATCCTGTTTTCTTTAGTACTCCAATTATGAAATAGTTTAATACATTAGTTGGCATTTTTACTGTTTTTCCACACTGTAATGCTATGTGAGTGCAATATTACTCTTGTCTATGGAACCCCATTTTTCTTGAAACAAGATAGGAACGAAGATCACCCAGTCACAAGCAGGGACAACAGGCTTCTTACATGGCTTTAATCTTTAAATACTCAAAACAGGAGTCAGGCTTGCGCTGGACAGCAAGATGCTCATGTAATCAGCAGAAACTGTCCTGTGTTTCCAAGTTGCACCAGAGACCCTGCAAGCCTTCAAGTCTGGTCCTCTCCAGGGAGACAGGCAATGCAGGAAAGAGGGAGGATTTGTCTCAGCATCATCACCAAGAGCACGCTCAGACCTGTGTGATGGCTGCCTGGGCTGGCTTAGGAGAAGAGAAAGTCCCCATTTCTTTGTGCCTGAAGCCTAGCCTTCACCAAGCACCGGAATATCTCTGCCCCACTGCCCAAGTACCAGTATCTAGATCAGACTGAGTAAGGCCTTCCTGAGGGCATGGAGAAGTAGAGCTCGAGACACACAAGGGCCTCTGAGATTGAAGGAGAAGCTACTTCAGGAACTCAGGCAACAGCTGAGTGGGATTTTCATAGTCACAACTTTGGGCACATATGCATAAATATCACCAAAAATCCTCTTCTGATCTATCCTCTATATTGCATCCCTCAGTTTTCCCACCTGCAAAATGAGGTTAACTTTTCCAGTGTCTTGCAAGGGTACCGTGAGGATAGCTACGATACCACAGATGTATTAGTGAATTACTTACTTAATAAGATGCTCAGATACAACATTAATAAGATCTGACAGCCCGACAAGAAAAAGTGATGCTCCAGATTTTTAAAAAGGAAGCCATGAAGCCTTGAGCAAAGTCAAGACTCCCAAGAAAGCATGACCACCCCACTTTTAAAGACTCTAAGAGCTGTGATCTCCTGGGACAAATTTACACACTGCTCCCACAGGGGAGCTGAAAGGTCTACCAGGAGGTCATCCAGACCATCTCCTCTGTACTCCAACAAGAAACAAACCATCCTGAAATTCAAGAGTAAGACACAATTCACAGCTTCTCTGCTCAACTACAAATAAGCTCAACACATTGAAAGTCGTAAACTCATAGATTCTGTGAGGTTTTCCTTGGGCCCAAAATGAAATTTATCATCACAAATAATATTTTAGGATTATTTGACAACAGGAGAGTGTTTACATTCATACACAAGAGATTAGGTTCATACAAGTGGTCATAGTTGACTGAAGAAAATAACCTTCAGTTAGGAAAGAAATTAGTACTCTTGTTACTCTGATGAATCAGCTTCTCTTATTCGAAGCACAACACCCTTCATCATCATTTTATTCTGCAGAGCAGGCCACACTCTTTGGATGGCACATGCAAATGGAGATCAAGTGTACTCGCCTACAATTTTGAAATTACATCCAACTAATTCACTTTTTTTCCCCATCTAGAGTAGAGTTTCATATATAACTGTGAAACATGAATATGGAGTACTTTGCATTTGCTTGCAGAGGCCAGGCTGCCATCTAGCACGGATGTTTCCAAAACATGAGCCACTCTTCAAACTTTTAATTGCTAAGGAAAAGTCAAGATGTTTGTAGGCGCAGCTGGAAAAGCAGATGAGCCTGACCAAACATTTCTACCAATGGCTAAAATTACTCAGCAAGACAGAAGTAAAAACTTTACTCAGACCAGACGCGAGACTAAGAAGATGTTCCAGTCCACGTCCTAGGATGAAGGAAAGAGCATACCAGAGACAAGGTAGGAGGAACTGGTGCAGCAGAGGCTCATGAATCAAGAGGCTTCCGAACAGCACAATGAAGCACACTCAGTACAAGCGATGGTGGAAAAGGGGATGGATCGTTGCAGGCAATAACAGAAGAGTAGAAGAAAAATACAGCAACCTTTCTCCTATTCTCCCACTAAGAGTAGCTAAAAAATACTGTGAAAATACCTGCATAATTTTGGCAACAAAACATTTGTTGTGGTTACTGCAGCCATCAGATATTACTAGGTCAGGGAGGAGAAAGAGTTGTCAATTTGCTGTGATATTTTCTAAAATGTTTTCAGGATTTGGACAAGCTACACTACAGTGAAAATTTCCAAAGACCTTAAACAGGTTTTGTAGGAGTAGCCATAGCAAACATCGCTTTGCTGTCTAACAACCTCCTGATAAGTTAGATTTATATTGTAAGTCTCAAGCCAACCCTAGTAATCCAGTGTTTTTCTGTTCTTTCCTTCTCCCGATTCTGATTTAGGAACCTTTTTCATGGAGAACGGACACTTGCATTTATAGTAAGGTCATAAAAAAAGAAATATGTGCTTTAAAGTTACTCCATCTCTGGCTTAGGCAAGTCTTTTCAGAAATACGTTGCACCACTGAGGCTTTTCTCCGAAGGTGCCTACAAAGCCTCATCACCGGCACAGCAGGCAGCCTGGTTGCAGGGGCAGCTGTACACAGATGGAGTGGCTGAAGTACAAAGTCTTGACATGTTTTATGAGTTAATTTGGTGTTATTTAGTGCACTGCACAGCAGCACTAAATCTTCACATCCTTTTTACTGCTTTAAGTAATGCTTTAACTACTTGGTAGCCACACAAGTTGGTGTTAATCCTTTTATATTTATTTGTTTAATACCCAGGGGATCCGCAGAGTACATTTGTTGCTAGAGGACGAGTGATCCAATCCAAGTTTTGAAGCTCTATTTTTTCAAGGCACTTTTCCCAATCCAGTATAGATAAGGCAACAGGAAGTAAGGAAAAAAAAAAAAGATCAAAACCCCCAAATCCATTAAGTGGATCTATTTAGAGATGACTGGTTTATTTGTCAACCAGATTAATGGCTTTTCCACAGAGCATACAGCATCCCTAGTCACCCAACGCCAATGCAAACCGGGGGAGAGGCCAGGTAGCTCCTGGAGCTTCCCCTGCCTTTTTCCTTTTCTGAAAATACCAAGGTCATTTCCTCCTAAAATTCTGTACTCTCCTGAAGCAAAATCTATACTTTAAGAGGTACATGAATTAGTATACGATAATCAGTCAGTAAGAAAATAAATCACAGTAGGTGTTATTTCAGATTATTTTATCAGAACACTGAATATCAAACGGTACAGCTACATAACATATAGAAGTCAGTCATTAGATATACTCCTAATAAATGATACAAATCAAGATAATACTTGATGAATCACAGAAAATGTTCTCAAGTGTGAAATAGCAAAATCTGTAAATACCACAAAACTTCTCTGGCATTTAACTGTGCTGTTTGAGGTGTTTCCTTAACCAGGGAATATTGGATAGATCGACTAATGGACAGACACAAAGGTTCATCAAGTATGTTATGGGCTGCTGTCCCATGAATGGCAGGCAGCTAACATAGCACTCAAGGGAGTTTTCCACCCATCTGTTTTTAATAAAATTACATGGTGATGTTCTGAATCTAGTCTTTTTAATTTTTAGCTCCACTGTTCAACAGTATAACCAAAAAGTTTATCCTGGAAAAACCCACAGTTTAGAGACTATAAGAAACGCATGACATCACTGCCGTTTGTTCCATTAGACATACTATATAATAGTCTCTTTTTTTTCCTTTTCTAATTTATTAGCAGGAGTTATTATGCTTGACTAAATTTAATAGAACAATTTCATTGTTCTATTGCTAGCAACAAAACTAGATTATGGTTGTTCGGTGGCATTGATCTTACATTGGGGAAAAAGCACATTGATGAAATTCTACTTTTATCCAAGAACCATAGGCTCCTGCATCACATACAGCACATCCTGCATTTAACAGTAAGTGGATTTTATACTCTCCAGGAGGTTATCACTAAAAGGGGAGAAGCAGATATGTGTCTTCTACTCCACAGGGACAGCAATGAAAAAGTGCAATATGGCTACATTTTGTTCCTTTTACCCACTTTGAGTGCAGGTAGCATCCCTATACCCCCAATCCGCTGTGAGAGGTGAGGTGTCTTTTACTCAACATTAGCTCGATATTTCTCCCAGTTCTGTCTCGGACCCCCATTCCCTGAAGCAGTACAATCAACACAAACATAGGGTGCAAAAAAACCAGCAGTAACTACAACCAATCTTTCAAAAGCTTTTGAAAATGCCGTTGTCTCCAAAAATCAACTGAAAACACCAGTTCAAGACAAGAAGAAACTTCAGCCTGAATCTGTAGTATAATGTGATCTCCATGGGAAGCTCCTCTCCTTTCGGTTTTGCGGTAGTTCAAAATAATCTTAACAAAATCCAAAGCAAGAACAACAAAACAATGATTTTTTTGATGAAATGAATTTAAAAATTAGCTTCTAAATGCAAGTCTGTCTTATTGCACTTGTGGCTGTTTGTTGAAATGAAAGAAAATATAAATTGATCAATATAAATAAAATTTAAAGAAAGGTTTGGTTTTCTTAACTTTTGGGAATTAAAGAAAAAAAAACAAACTAGCAAACGAATGAAACCAACATTTGCAAGTGGTGAAATTTATCTGTCACATCAGGTGTTAACAGTGTATTTTAACAGTTAAAATATGCAAAATCAGAAAAAAAATTGCCAAGTATGAAGTGTATCCTTATATGTAAAACAGAGTAGAAAAGTCTTCCAAGCAACTTCATTTGCAACCATTAGGCTCCCTCAGATAAAACATTCTCCAATTAAAATAACAAGAAGCAGCACTGTGATATTTTAAGTTTTCTTTTCAAGCCTGTCCTACAATCAGCTGGAGCCTGTGACCACGGAGGTTTGCCTGCGGACTTTAATGGCCGTGGGAGCATCTCTCCCTGCTCAACCAGGTTCAGGAAGAGTATTTATCATTTCCTCTTTGATTTGAGATGCAAATCCCATCCAACGTGATTCTCCTTTTTTTCCCCACTGAGCAAACATTATTTTTATAAGCATAAAAAAAGACCTAATTCACGGGAGCTCATCCTATGCTACCAAGAAGACTAAGCTATAAATAAATGCATTAAATGGGTTTATCAGAACTTAGCAGAAGTTAAGCAAACTGCAGAATTTAAGCTAATACTGGACTCCTAGACAGTATCTAGCAATAAAAAGAGCAACACCAAAACAGTCTTCTCCAAAAACGTAGGCGTTGGCTGATGCCTTGGAGTAGTTTGTCTGCAGACATTAGTGCCCTGGGAGTTACTTGACCATTCCTTGCTCCGATTTCGGCCCCTGCTCGGAGGAGCTGCTGCTGGGACAGGGCCACCCCCCGGGCAGGGGACGTGGCCGCGGCCGCGCGCTGCCGCTCTTCTTCGCTGCCTGCAGTGCTGCCTTAACCAGGCAACCGCCCTCCTGATGGGGCATCGAAACACACCGTCAAAAGATAATTTCTGTGATATCTCACTGTACTGCTAAGATTGTTTAGCAACTTAAATGCGTTTAAGTACTTATTTAAATATCAGGGTCATGCACACTATGAAGAAATACGCGTTTATTGAGAGCAATTTAAGGGATGTAATAGCCACATACCTTCATTAAAGAATAAAGCAATTAAAACATCTTTTTACTGAACAGCTAAATGATTTTTTTCTTTTGCTTAATAGACAGCACAAGACTTGGATTTCCTAGTCAAAGTGCTGTATATATAGAAGAAACTTTTACCCTTCTTTTTACAGTCTTTCATGGTTATTTCAGTAGTGCTTTTAGAAGACTAAATGGAAGAACACTGTGTTGGTACCAAACTTATAAATAATTATTGAAAATACGTACAGTTATGAACAACTTACTTGGGGAGATTCATAATGCTTGTGAAACATTTACAAAGAAAATATTCACAAATGTTAAGTTCCAGGAATAAAGAAAAGCTGCATCTTTAAAAAAAAATAAATCTAATCTCTGTGAACACTGCAGTTAGAGAAGAAAAGAGAAGCGGTGTACAAATGCATGTGTTTTACGCTACAGAATTAAAGTAAAAAGTCAGACCCCACGCAGGGAGCAGTTTCCATCTCCCGCAGCCCCTGAAACGCCGTCAAGTCCCGACTGAGCCACCACTGCACCAGCGCGGCAGGCCACACTGCACCGCAACGCGGGGGGAGAAGGGTCGGTACAGTTTCCTCTGGTGACTACTGGGAAAGTTTGGGAAAGCAGGGTCTAAGTGGGACAGAGCAGGAGTTAAACTCTGCAGGGAGTTTAGTTTCACCTATCTGCATCCCTAGTGTTCTTTGAGGGAGAGTAAATACTTTTTTTCATTTCCACCCTGTTTCTTCATTGTTCTCCTGATTCTTGCTTCATTTGCAAACATTTTCCAGGTTGGCACCTAAGCTAGGGAAGGTCGCAGGAGGAGGGAGCATCCATGCCTTTCTGTGACTGGGTGCTCTCCCAGCAGCCCACGGCTACACGGTATCAAGCACCAACACCCTGCAAACACCAGAGATGTCAGCCCAAGACGATGGCTCCTGGGGGCTGCGTACCCCCCTCCCCAGCAGCACCGACCAGGGGAGGGACCAGTTCACGGGGCCAACCACTGTCCCTGGAAAGGCAACGTCACCCTGACGTGGGCTTCCCACGCAGGGGACCCATCCACAGGACCCAAGCCTGCAACCCCACGCCACAGCATCTTCCTCTGCCTGCAGAGCCTTGAACAAGGAGGGCAAGACATGAGGCAGCAGCAGCACTGCCCGCTGTACAACCGCGCTGACAGGCAGGACGGCTGCTTCTGGGTCTTCATCAGCCCCAACCACAACCCCAACACTAGAGTTACCTGTTCCAAGAGATGCGGAAAATAACTTGGTTGCTGAAGCATGCAAACCAGTATTTGAAATAGGACAAAAATACGCAAACAACAAACCTGAAGTGTTGCTTTTACTAATAAAAATGCATGAAGATATACTGCTCAGCAAATTAGCTTGCTTTAGGGAGGTTAACTCAACCTAGTTTTAACAAAATAACGTCACAAGAGGCAAATACAAAAATAGATACTTTGAGGACTACAGAGGTATCCCACTGACCCATGTGAACAGCTTTAAAGGCATTAACCTTTAACCAAGTTAAATGTTTGGGGTTTTGGGGTTTCTTTTGGTTTGGTTTTTTGATTGAGAGCCCTAAATCAGTGTAGAGAAAAGAGACTACCAATTTTCTGGTTTTTAAGTTTTACCCAAAGAAAGCTTAAGTGAATATTTTTAAAATCTGCTTT
Source organism: Cariama cristata (assembly GCF_000690535.1). Classification (NCBI taxonomy): domain Eukaryota; kingdom Metazoa; phylum Chordata; class Aves; order Cariamiformes; family Cariamidae; genus Cariama; species Cariama cristata. Next base: position 60,643 of record NW_009596241.1, on the reverse strand, counting down.
AATTACAGGCCAAAAATATGCATATAAAAATGTCTTATAAAGAATCTAAAACTGTTCAGAGTTAAATCACATGTGATAAAACAGAGTGCTTCTAATTAGTTTTAATTAGAAATCTGCAATAAATTTCCATGAATTATTTAAATTTATCTTGAAAGATACCCAGTTCTTCAGGGTGGGGCGGGAGGGGGAGTATTTTACTCTGCTCTCTCTTCTCAGCAACAAAGATATCTGATCAAAGGATGTTTTCCCTAAATTGCCTATTACACAATGCTAAGGCATTTCTCAGATGAGAGCGCAGAGCACGGACAACAGTGCGCACACTGCTGAGCTCCATGAGATGCAGTGCTGAATAATTTAGTTTAGGAAGATATATCTCTAATTCTAGCCTAAAATTAAAAGAGAAATGCAAAGCGATGCTACATGTGCAAACTCAGTCCTACAACAGTATATAATTCTGGCGATTAGCAAGGCCCAGTGTAGATAGGCTCATATCAGTCCTAAGAATAACCATCCTAGGGGTGATCACCATGAGAATCACTGTGCCTATGTTCTCGTAGCTATCACACCACCAAACATTACGTTGCACGTGAAGGGTGACGGAGCACACGTGGCAGCAAGTCTCCAAGAGACCTGCACTCACAGGTCACAAGGAGAAAGAACAAAAAGGAAAGACTCTTCATGTGGGATAGCAATGCACACGTGCTGGCAAAGCACTAGCTGAAAACTAGATTGTCTTATACGATCTTGTTTATGAGCCCATATTTACACGTGACTGAAAAAACCCACTTGAAAACAGACCACAGAAATCCTTCATGCGCCCATTGAGGGGTAGGTTCACAAAAGTCAACGCGATGCAACAAAGCCAATTTACGCACAAGCCGTGCGTGGAAAAATGCTTCTTAATATCACTATTAATATAACTGCAGAGCTGCAATTCCTCCATTAAATCTTTTTAATATTGTGATATGTCACAAAAACTAGCATTTTAATTTGTCCATAGGAAATCCCAACTTATTACCGGCAACCATCACAGTAGTTTGCCTTATCTTTCAACAGTAGCATCTCAACGTCAGCTGCAGAGGCTGAATATACATTAGTGTAGTGATTAGAGAGACAGCGTGACTTAGAAACAAATCCTGTAATCAATCCCAATTACTAGATATTAATGCAATTCACAAGGCAGTTTTGGTGAACACCAACTAGACTTCTTTAAGAGGAAATTAAGTTAATAGCTTCATTCCAGAAGTGCTAAAAAATACATTAGTTTAGGCCACGTGAAAGCACACAGATAAGCTCCAAGTGCATATGATCCCAACCAACACTTGGTCCTCCTGACAACTTTGAACTACATCCATAGCTTGCTCCTGGAGCCAAACTGTACATAGTCTGCAGAAAAGCCCTGTTCTGCATGCACTGTAGATACATGCTCCCGAATTTAGTCTACTGATCCTCTCCTGTGTTCAGTGAACCACGCATGGAGATGTAGCCAAAGTTCACCAAAAAAAAAAAAAAAAAAAAAAATCATCAATATTCAAAGCTTCCCAGGGCAGCAGAAATCACCAGCGGGAGGTCTCAGTCTCTTTGAGCACTGGCTTCTCTGGGTGTTTGTGATGGGACTTCAGCCCTGATCTCAGGCACATCAGTGTCGAGGCAGAGGAGCAAATGAGGGGAGCAGTGGCTGCAGGGTGCTCGTCCCCGAGCAGATGAGCTATCTGCATGGAACAGCTCCATTGGGACAGCGAGTGCCAAAAGCATTCCGACCCTCTTTACACAAGGGAATGCAAATCCTGGGGGTTTATTGCATCCATAACATGGAGGAGTCAGCCTCACCAGGGCACGGTACCATTTACAGATGGGCAGGCCTTTACAGCTGGCAGATGCTCGTTCATCCTTCTGACGGAGAGCTTCCCTGCGATTCATCCCCGACACAACCGGAGGCGGCTGCTGCCGGGAGATCCACGGGGAGTTACACTCAAGTGTCATTCCGAAACAGCAGCTGACATAAAACACACCTCCAGCTTCATAAAGAGGGCAGTATCAATGCAAACATCCACGGTCTGCAGATTTGTGACAAATGCTTGTGCATCTCCGACCTCAAAGGGTTTAGTTAATTCCTTGTGCAGGGTGGGTACGAGAGCCGTTCTCCCCATCCCTTCCTGCCACTGGGATCTGCAGAGGCACCAAAGGTGACCTGCTCTGAATTGCCCTGCAGCTTTCAAAAACATCTTTTTTTTTTTCCCTCTTTTTTTTTTTTTTCAAATGGTCTGAACCCCGATGAGTAAAACACCTCGTTTCCAGCCCACAGTACGGGGTTGAGGGAGGGACAGTGTTACGGTGCCTCCGTTACATTTCGGAGCTCTTGCTGGTTTTGCTTTTTCTTTCAACTGTCCAAAGATGCCATCCACAAGCAAACAACTGTTTTAGGAAGTATATGTAAAAAACCTATATAAGCAATTGAAATTCATTAACAAATTCATACAGAATCTGTTAAAAAAAATAGCTATTTAAGCCAAAATTAAAGATTATTTACCTGCCCACCACATCACCCCCAAATAGGGAATTGACGTACTAGGGCAGAAAATCATACATAACTTCCTAAAACTCAAAAGCAGTTTCACAGAAGATTTTGGAGCACCTGCAAATTGAAACCTCCACATGAACACTGGTTCGGTGCCAGAAGAACATTAACTCTGTGCCAGGCCCTTCACCACAATCAGTAGCTTAAAATTATCTCTATCTTACAGAACATAATTGAACATGAAAACACAATCTTAAAATCTAAATAGGGGAAAACGTATTCCTGTTGGGCAGGTTGCAGTCAGGGTAGTTCTCTGACATTTTCTCAAGTAAAGTGCCAGTTCCTCCCTCCCTCACCTCTGAAGTTTATAGCTCACAGGCCATGCTACATATCAAGTAAAATGTATTGTCCAGCTTCCATGAGCTGTCTTTAAAAATAAGAATTCTTAGAAACTATTTATAGAAGCCTGAGGGTCAATTGCTGGTCAGTTATTCTTTGTTACAGTGGTTTCTGACATCCCTTGTCATTTTACAATTTCTATACTTAAATAAATCTATTTTCCTAATTACTATTTGCAACAGAAATTTTGTGATTCACAGGATAGCTATGTTGAAATATACAATTAAATTTTCATAATGTATTCATTACTCAATATAGTATTCTTGAAACAAAACAATTTCCCACTGAGAACATATTTCTGTATTATTTCTATAAGACAGACAGTTTTAAAGACTAGATTTATATACTTTCTACTTACTATATGTAAAAAAATCATTTTCCGTTAGATCTGAATGAGTAATTTGCAATTAATAACTTACTTGATGCATGTAGGTCAGTCCCCTGTCCGTCCCCCCTAAAATTGTGCTTACATGGTAGAAATTATCCTTGTTCATCACTTAAGTCAAATCAAATTTCATCTGCAAGTCTTGAAAACTAAATTATGAATGGTTCAAAATATTCAAGATGCAATCTTGCTGCCTTATAAGATTATTCCTAATAACAGAGCAATAGAAAAGCCATAATCTTGTATTAAAAACAGTTCAGAAATTAAAACTTTGTCAATGAAAGCTGCTAAGTGATTAGCAACTCTTAAAATCAACCTATTTTCTAGCTTTTTGAAAAAAGATCTCAGGGGTTCACTTAAGAAGATAGCTTTGAAACTTCTTGCCCTATCCCATTTTTTCCAATGTTCAAGATACAGCAGAAGAAAAACCAGATAAAGTTAGAAGATGGAATTGCAAGATGGGTACCCATCCGACCAGAAATGCCCGCTGTATTCTTAGTTTTGTTTGTGAGATAAGAAACAATCAGTGAAATTGACTTTTTCTTAAAATTTTCAGTTCCCCAGTGAGCAATAAAAACCCCACACACTTGGGATTCATAAATCTCACCTGTAAAGTATTTTCACTGGAAAGCAGAACTTTATGAAACAAGGACTTTGGACAAGAACAACTCATAAAAATGCCAACTTATCCATTCAAAAATGCATTGGAAAGAATATTTTCGTCTACTTCACCCTCAAAAAAAGCAGCATATGTCAAGCATCGTTACTCTCCTGGCAATAGGTTGCTGCACTGATAGTGATGGGAATCACTTAACTTCATGCGCTGGCCAATATATGGTGGGGAAACTGTCAGTGTTGTCTAAGGTGGGGTGAAGATACAGCACATCAGTTAGAAGATAGATTTAAAACCTGCGTAATGCCTGAAACTGTAGAACTCTGCACACCGGCCAAACAAGCCTGGAGGCAGAGAACATGCTCTACAGCACAAACCCCAGACGATACACACTTTTATAACTTACTACCTCATTTCAAACTACATCTCAGGTAGTGTCAACAAGCCGTAAAAAAAAACCAAAACACACACACACACAAAAAGGATTCAAGGGAAATCACCAACCTATTACTAGGTAATAAAAATCAATATTGATTTGGGAATCTCCAGGACACGGAATACTGAAGTATTGTAATGAAAATTATGTATAAATAGATAAACTTCTACTCGATAGTCTTATCCCTATTGCCAAACAAGTTAGTTAATTGGCTTAACGTGACTGCAATAACATCAGTGTAATGGTAATACTGTAAGTTATTGCCAGAATTTTCCATACCTGAAAAGTACATTTTTATTGTTTAAAAATACAAATTGCATACACATCTCTGTTTCTTCTGAAGTTCCTGTATTAAATCTGGCATACCATCTTTACCTTGGGTAAAGTGTAACGTCACGTTTTGGTGTTGTGGGTCTTCCAGTCCAGCAAACTCAGATGTGGCAGAACTTTAACTTAGTAGAAAAAGAAACCCCATAGGTGCCGGAACCTATAGCAGGAAAGCAGGTGCTTATGATCAAGCTACATACTTCTGTTGTTGGTCTGGCTCAACCAGTTTGTGATTTCCAGTGTAATTTTGTTCATTTGGTGATTAAGATCTGAAATGTCATGACCATTGCTGTGCTTTTCGGCTCCCCTTAGAGAACTTCGTTATGAAGTCTGGAAGAGCTGTTGTTACAGACGCTTCCAACCAGCCCACGGCTGTGACTTCTCCCGTCTGGCCTTCGGAGCACGGCCAAGCAATTCGTTAGCCTTTGTCGCTCAGCTCAGTTACCCCTGTGTGTCTGGCTTTCTCGGAAAAATACACAGGAAAATGGCAGCGGTAAAGACATGGGAGAGGAAATACGTAAAGACAGGAGAAAGTAATTTTCCTTAGCCTGTAAATACCACACACACTCGTAAACATACATCACGTTCCTTTATCAGACCACTTGGTCAAAATATTCTACCTTTGGGTAAAATCCATGCACTGCCCTGCTCATTCAGTCGGCACCAAAGGGTGATGTGACATGGATAGAGGGGAAGAAAAGCAGGAGGATCCAACTGCTCCATCTAAACCAGCCAGCAAATCTCGGGAACAAAGCTAACACAGCCAGGCTTTGAATTCTGGAGGGTCGACGTGGGGGCTGCACCTCTTGGGCACCAGGTGTTCAGCAGACCTATGGCATGGGGCGTCCCCGTGCCAGTCGCTCATCCCCCTTATAACTGCACAACCAGATACTCCTCACCATATCATATTTTAATCACGGTCAATATCGAAGAGTCACAAACGACATTTTCTACGGGCTACAGAATTTACCACAGAGTTGAGTCCATGTAACATACAGCGTACTGAGATAGCAATGATTTTTTTTTGGTCAAACAAAGCAATTATTTCATTCAAGTATGATGTAACTTGTCAAGAATTTATGGATATCACCACTAGGGAAACATTTCTCCATCGTCTCCTTTTCTTAAAATACAAGATGTCTGATCCAAAGTGGGGGGGAAGAATATTATCCTTTGCCACCTTCAGTTTTCTATATTCATGCTTTTAGATAATTTAGGAAGATCTCTTTACAAGTAACAGCTCTGTTTTTCAAAACATGTTACTTGGAAGCTACAATGTTCTGCAATACAGAAAATTTATTAAGGCATTTTCATAATACAAAATAAATCGATTCGGATTTTTCAAACTGGTCAGATTTACACTCTTTTGATGACACAATGACTAAAGAAAATCTATACTATTTCCCCTTTTAGTAACCTTGTTACATCATTCCTCTTCAGAAATAGCAGAGTATCTGAACCAGGACATGTCAGATCCCATGATTTATCAGGAGTAAGCATGGAGAGGAACAGAACAGCGAGCTGTTAGCTTTTGTGTAATGCATAATCGAAAACACTTTAACAGTCCTCTGTAATTTAGAAGATTTATTTTGCAGAGAGTCAGAAAAGTTATTGACAGAGCATTAATAAAGCAGAATCACAAGATGAATAAATATACAAAGTCTCGAAGAATCAAACACCAAGACTGACTACAGAGCAGCTTTCCAGAGTGCTCAGCATCTCCCCAGTTCTGCTCCTACTGGATTCGACAGTGTCTATTCAGTGTCTATTACCTGAGCAAGTACTTCAGGGTTAATCTGTAGATGATTTTAAGACTAATACAAACTATATTTAATCCCAAGTGATGTACCACCATCTTCAATAAGAATTTAAGATACTTCCAAAAATGAAAGTATATCTTTCTTTGTGGGAGTCTCCTGAGCTAGCTTCTTTTATACATCCACATTTGCTACAGGCTTGACTCTTTTTCTGTAGCTTTAGAAGCCAACAAAGGCTTGTCTTAGCTGCACTTAAATACATTTCCCTTTTTGTTTTCCAGTTGACATATGTTGCACTCCAGCAAGTCAGATCAGGTTATATTACTGATCAAACTAAATAAAATAACACGGTAAGGCTGGCTGATGCAACACGATGTGAAGTGGTTTCATGGGTTGGACTTGATGGGATTAACTTGATGAGCGACAGTAAGCATTGCAAGAAACATGTAGGGAAGGACAGTGAAAAAAAAATACAGGAGCAGCCATTACTAACAGATTAAATATAGAAACAGAAATTGCTCAACTTGCCTTCATAGATTCACCCTTATTTTTCTAACCCTTCCTTCCCTGCCCCTACCAAGTCAGCCTAAGCAGACATTTCCTCACATTTCCTCTACACATCTCAATATATTTCCCTAACTCACTAAGTTACTGTACACATGACAAGCAAACATAAGATCTCTCTGTTTAGGCATGCCAGAATAGAGACCATATGTACCTACATGCTGTTTAAAAGTGGGTGTTGAAGGAGAGAATTAACTTGGTAACCTGCTTAAATAGCAATTAAAATTAAAATCTTAAAGCACGCTGCTTATGCTTTTTTCAGTGCAGGTACCTAAGTAGAAACCACATCCAGCTGAGCAGGCAATGTGGCCAAACATGTTCAGAAGGCAGCGAGTAGAGTAAATCAAAGACTCTTAACAATATGAAGCCAGAAGTCTTAATTTGCTCATTAATGGAGAACTTCTCCAAGGAGGTAATACAGAAACAACTACCTTTGACAGCAAGTTAAACAGATTGATGCACACATGAAATCTATGTCTGATATAGAGAAGGAAATTATGTCCAAGAGTTAGTTAACTCATTTCTAACTCATTACTTCTTCTGGAAAGTACAAACACCTCGCAGTAAACTGAAAATTACTACAAATCTGGAGATTCAGGTCGTCATATCCCAGCAAAGAATATGATTTGTATCATATGAGTAATAGGATCTGAATAATCATGACAGGTTCAGTTTGATTTCTAGTACAAAAGCTGGTTAGACACCCAATAAAACTCAACTTTGATCCATAATTTCTTCTGTTCGGGAAATTTGAAAGATATGATATTAAAAATAACTGCTGCACAATAATGCATCTAAAGCACATCATTGTTATTTCCAGCTGTAATCACAATTGAGCCAAATCAGAACTCAAATTTCTGAATCTTAAATGCTTCTGCTGATCTGGAGACAAGATTTAGCTTACTTTCAGCCTTTTCCAACTGGATTTAGTCAATCTAAGCACCAAATTGATATTCAAGTATTTATGACTACTTTCTAGAGAACTGGTACCTACACATTCTCAATTTGTTATACAACTACTCTGCTAATGGTATTAAAGTCATGGTAATCTAACCCCCTTCGAGTTGACAGGGGCTTTGCCACAGACCAGAATGTTAACAATCACACCTTTGATTTTGTCTGCATTTATTAATTATTTCAAAGGATCAGTATCATAAAGAATTAGAACTGAAATAATTTTGGTTACGTTACACAAATTTTGTTTCCATTTTACAAATGGAATGCTTTTAACACTTTCCAGGAGGAAAGGGAAAAAAAAAAAAAAGCAAGCACCACTCCCAGAGGTACAAAGTAAAATTCAAGATTAAATTCTTAAAATTCTTCCTACAAGGGAAATAACCAATACGAAATAACGTTTATTAAAGTGGTGATTAAAATTAGGAAGGTAAATAAAGATCCTCAGTAAAAATTAGGAAATCAATATCTTAAGCTACACTTTCTCTTGGGCATGTGGAAGTCCTGTAAAAATAGATGCAAGTAACAAAAATTTGTCATGCCTTCATCTCATTTATGATATACTTGTTCTTGTTGCTTAAGACATGCGCATAGAAGTACCGCACAAAAAATTGTTGTTTGGTTTTCAAGTACTGACTAAAACCCAGGTTTCAGAATTCCTGAACTACGTAATCATCATATGTGATTTTTTTTTCCCCCCTCCTTCCTCTGTTTAAGTACTTCACTCTACTAGCAGACGTCTAAGACCACCTATCAAAGGAGTGTACATTCCTGTTGTGTCTCTTCTCATTGCAACTATGGTTTGAGTCTGCACTCCCTCTCTTCCAGGTTTGGGAATACTGCAAGCACTGTTAGAGGGATGGTATATGACAACCTGTCATCTGCTCTGACTTACTATCTTGGTTGTCATGGGAAGCAGCACTCGAAACAAGGGCATTAACAAAACATAGTTATGTCATCTGACTAGCTAGCTAACATATTCAGAATTGGATAAAAATGTCAACAGCTCCAAAGTAAAAAGTGCTCTAAGAGACAGAGCCCTCTGCATGCTTCTCAGAAATCAGCAGAGAGATTTGGTATTTAAGTCAAGAATACCGTGGAGTAAACTACTGATGAACACAATTTATTCAGTAAATATTAAGACGACTTTTGGAACTGAGGAAAATCTTTAGCTTAACAGAGGAGCTCATCTCAGAGGAGCAGAGTTTTATCAAATGTACAGGAATCTTTCAGCTTGCCTTGTAAAGCAGTCAGTCTCCAAATACATTTGATCACTTGTGCTTTATTTCTAGGAAACGACAGTTAAAGCTGTTTAAGGATTTAAATACAATGGGACTGGCTGTCCCTTTTCTTCAAAAGCTTTCAAAATTTGCATCTGTTCTAATAAAACACAATTCAGCTACAGTATTTGAAATATGTAGGTATTTTCTTTAACAAGACATTTATTTCAGAGGTTCTGTAGGCAGCTGAAAACAGATTAAAGTGACTGTTCTGAAAATTCCTCAAGACTTTTCAGCTTTCAAGGACTGAAAATTTTTAGCATCTTTCTAGTTTGATAAATTAATGAAGACAGAGACAACTCACCTCAAAATATATTTTATCTTATCCATATTTAAAGGTGTTGAAAAAATAAAGAAATTAAGAGGAAAAAACCTGAAAATTTAGAAAGAAGTTAAATACAAAAAGTGAAAGTATTGATCTGAAGAAAGCTTACATTAACTTTTAAAGGTTTATACATCTTTTAAAATTATCCTTCTGATGCTGAAGTGACAAAAAAGAGTAAAGAACGGTGATTGGGGACAGCCTCTATAACTGCACACTCACACACTACTCTGAGTTTTAAAAGCCGTTATTTGGGTTGTAGCAGCAAATACTGGAGTCAACAGCAATGTTTGTGAAACTGCAGTGGCAGGACTAGAGGGAGGTGAGAGAAAATAAGAACTGCAAGTTCCAAGAGAGCAAGAGAAATCAAAGTCTTTGAGACCCATACTCCAACCTCCTGAAAAGGGGGACCCTCCACAGCTGGGATGATGTCTTCCTGCACATGTTTCGAAAACCCTCGCTTTTGACAATGCAGCCCTTTCATCCCACCTTTCAAATACTGGGGAATTCAGAGTTCCCCAAATCATCTTCCTCTATAGTTTGAATAAGCCAATGTTGAAGGGAAAGGGCTGTCAGCTGCCAACAAGCAACTTTCCCATATCAACCTCTCCTTCTCCCAATCTCTTCATGAGTCAAAAAAAAAATAATCATATTTAACACAGGTTGAGCTCATAATGATCAAAACTCCTGAAGACAAATTAACCAAAATGTCAGTGCCCCTGTCAATCTTTATCATCTCCCCTAGGCAGGGCAATCACATTTCTAACACAGGAATCGAAGTTAACTTTCCGTATCTCTGGTTATTTATGCAGTGAAAAAAAAAAATTGCCCAAAGCAAACCAGGCTAAAGAAGAACATATTTGGGTGCACAAATGGGGGCGTGGGGGAACAAGCAAATCCAAAAGGAAGAAAAGAGCAAAATAAATTCGCCCACTGGAAAGCAAAAGTTCAGATTGGATGTGGCTTTTTTTTGAAGGAACTGAAATTATCGTAATACGGGAAGGAAAATAGTAGCTCTTAAACTAAAATTTAACCTATTTCGATTTCTCGGGTATGCAGAAGACAATCATGATTTTTCCCAGATTACCTGATTTTCATCCAAGTTTCAGAAATATCTTTTGGATTTTATTAGATTTTGGATTGATTATGACTATCATTCAAGCTCAAAGTATCTTGTTCTCCCCTTCATTCGATTAAATCACCTCACAAGTGAATGAGTTTGTTGAGGACTCTAGAAACTTGCATATAATTCCTTAAAAGATTCAAACTGCAAGATGTACAGCTTGCCTTTGGAAGGGGAGATGATATGGGAACTATATGCTTTCTCTAGTATTTCTTCATTGCTTTTACAGATACTGCCAGGAACTATGGCACCGAGGACACGTCGGACCCCTGTCCGCACACCTCAATGTGCAGCCTGCTCTGGGCTGAGCGGCTCAGTGAGTACCAGCACCCATGGAGGCTCTGCAGAGGTACATCAGGAGTACGAAATATTAAACACACCTAAAGCGCTCCAGGTAGAGGCTTCTCCAGAAATATCTGCATGTAGCCTTGGGGATCCTGCAATGGTTTTAAAGTCTGGTGGGGTATGTCTTGGGTCTCCTCAAGATAGATAAACAAGGGGGTTCTCAAGAGTGATCCATGAACAAGGTTGTACAGGTAAGAGATCTTGCCTCAGGTGAATTCAACACGTTCAAAACAGCTGTTACATTTCTCTGTTTCACCGCAGGGAGAGTAAAATACCCCTGCCCACTGACCCACATTAAGCGGGATTTACTATCACTGATTGTCTTCACAGCATCCCATGAGAAAGCCCCAGACGTCAGTTGATGACCAAGGATGCTGCAGGACACAAACAGCACTGGAGGACTTGCATGTGCGATGCCTCTAAGCATGGTAACTGCCTTGCCAACACTGTGTCTTGTTAGCAATACCATTATGAACTTTTAAACGATGCTGCACATTTAGAAAGCAACCTGTGAACTGTGGCAATGTGTATCCTTTACAGCTCTGCTAAGTAATTATTAAGACAACTATATATGCAAATAGGGTTGCAGAAGACTGAAAATTAGATGTTAATTCTTTATTAAAAATTTCCTTCTAAAATGACACATCAGATGGAAAGCCTAATACAGTTTTTCCCTTGATTACTTGGTTGGCTTCAACATGCAGTTGTTATTTAATAAGTAAGAGAGGAGCAGAGGGGAGCAAAAGCAGGTCATCGTTAGCAGCCATTTATAGGCTCCAGGAGGAGAGCACAGGGAGAGGGGAATAAAACCACATCCCCAGGAGCTGGTGATGCCTGACCTGAGATTTCTCAGATGATAACCTGGAATATTAGCGATATGAATCACAAATCCAGCGTTTTATGCACCTATTTTTAATTATCAAAAATAAATTTTGGTCATCTTCTTAAAGTCCTGCTACTTGTTAACTTTTATGATCACAGTCTCAAAGAGCCTATTTTCAGCAACTTTTCAGTTTTTTCCATTCTTCTTCCTAAGGCTAAACTGTAAATCTGCATTCTGCAGAGTAAGCCAGTTGAATATTTCCTCTAAACACAAAATGTTTTCTACTTCACGGGAATTATCTGAAACCTCAAAGCCAGTTCTCCCACCAACTCTTATATGCAAGTATAAAAATATTTATGCAGATAACATTCAAATTCTAAACCCAGTAAGAAATTTGTAGTGGATCAAAACTGAATAAGCTGAAGACCCTTACACAGACCTACAGTTAACATCAAATTTTGAATTTAATTTGACCAGATTTATACACATTAATAGAATACGGTGATCTGACCAACTGATTAGCCACAAGCATTCAGTATGAAAAGTCTTAAAAGATCAGACTCCTACAGGAGGACCACAGAGATGCCAGAACACTGTGCTTGAAATGCTAATTGCTTGGAGGGAACGTTCCACCTGTCAAACAGTATGCCAGTAACATTGCAGGCTTCTAATGGTTTTAATTAAAGGTCTTACGTTTAACCACCTTAGTTTAGACATAAAATTAAAATTATACTGACTGCCATTCACATCAATAAAGTGTTTTACAGGCTCCAGCTTTTCTGTTCCTTTTTTCTTAACCCAGTATGTTGCTTTCACATACAGCCACACAGCCCTTTATAGCCTTCGCCCATAAATCTTCATTATTGAGACACTTTTATTATATTAAGCTACACGCACCTTCCAAGGAGAAAAAAAAAAAAGCCTACTGCCATTGAAAGAAAGGATGCCTGGCAGAGCATGATTTACAGTAATTAGCAAGATTAAGAACCACAATTAACTGCAATTAGACAATGGAATATTAAAGGAGAAAAATTACCATGCAATGTGTCAGTAAATAAATACACGGATGATGCAGGTTCTTGCAGATGGAGCAGAGCAGAGCTGGTCAGCCTGAGTCACAGGCCAAGATACTTCTGCATACCAAAAACATGTATGTCACGCAGGAGCATAATCCAAATAAAGTAATTTTCAGGGTCAATGTAACATAGCCACAACCATACACCTTTGCAAATGCAAGATCCACAAGTTTCCGCTTCTCTGAGGAGTGAGCTCATGGAATGCCTGCCTATCAAGTTTGCAAATAAAGAGAGAAATGCAAGATATTTATTAAACATAAGAACTTTTCCAGTATCCCAAACAGCTTTGACTTCTTTGTTTCTGGAAAATAAGTAGGTTGGCACTATTTATTAAAAGCATTTTTTAAAAGTTTATTTCTTCCTGTGCAGTCTTCATTCACTCCTGTGCCATGCCCTCTTCTCTCATCTCCCTCCCTGCACTTCTCCAGCCCAAGGATCATCTAGATCTGGCTTAGGCTCCGGGGCTGTTTTCCAGCGCTGGCATTAGCAGCAAACGAGTACACGCTTTCTCCCTCCTCCTTCCCAGCCAATATCGCTTCTACCCATCGATGGCTTTGAGACAGAGGGACCTGAGGTGCTCTGCACCCAGGCACAAGCACAGGAAGAAGGGATGCTTTTCTGCCATCCACCTGCAATTTTTAGTAGGTCCTCATAAGGATATTCTCTGAGGTCCAAAATACCAGCTGGGGAAGGAACGGGGCGATCAGCAGAATGCTCTGCAACCACCAAGTTGACCGTGTCATTTGGCAGGGGCTGGTTTCTTTCTTTCAAGCAGCAGTTGTCACCCAAACAGTCCTCAAGTACCTGACTGAGTGCCCAGAGCCAGAGAATTAGTGAGAGTTGTGAAAGCAACATAAAACCTCCTTCTCAGGATTCACAAGTGTATTTTGTCCAACCTGCATCAGTTCCATTTAGGAGGGGCAATAAAAAAATATCAAAAAGAATTAAAAATCTCCAGAGGGAAAGCCCTCCACAGTCCTTACATGGAAACAACAGACAGTGTTGACAAAAACCACAACCACAAGGCAGCTCGGTTTATTCCCCGAGCTGAGCCAGCTCCATCCCCGGGCACATCTCGAACAACCCCAGCACTTCCTTGGAGGTGCCCGACCCGCACTCGGCCCTGCGGCATTGGGCAACCTCGCCTGCGAAAGGGCAAGAAACTTCTAAGATTTGCACAGCTTTTCAGCTCGATTTTGCAAACAGGACGAAAAAGTTTGTTGGAGCTGTAATTTTTTTTTTTTTTCCCCCCAGTTTGACAAATATTAGAAGATATTTTCAGAAGCAGATCCTCATGGTCAGCAGGTCTAATGTAAAGTCAGTGAGCCACATCAGTGTTATCGGTCCGCACTACAAATAAAGGCATCAGCGAAGCTGTGCTGCTCAGATTTAAGAGCTACTCAAAGGCCGTTACCAGTTTGTGAAATATCCCTCATTTACTTGTTTGCAAGAGTCCTTCCAAATCCAGCACATCTGCCTTCTGACAAATCAGGAAATCAATGCAGAAAAAAACCCAAACTTTTACACTGCTTTTTCTTGTAACTCTCTATAGTCTTAACCATAACTACTCATCATCAGTCTCACATTAGACTATTTACCAGACCCTATCCTATACACAATGGTGCTGTTGCAGACTTCCTTATGTATATTACTGAAGGGGACCGTACTAAATGTGACAAGTCTCTCACCACCACAGCACAAGCCCTGTAATCCACAGGCTAGTAGAAGGGATCAGCAGAAGTTATATTTCCCTCAAAGCCAATTAGAATGTTATTCTCCAAGCCAAAGTAATCCAATTCAAACTTCTTTAGCTGAGAATTTTAACTTGCCTTGGCTACGTTTGTGTGGGTACCTGGGAGCCTTCTTGTAATCAAGACCGAAACAAGCAGTACCTTGAAGAGCAGTAGCAGATACATTTATTGTACAATATTAAACAAAAATATAAGTTTTGCACATCTAACCTCTTCAATGTTATACTTCTGATTAGTGCTAAGTACTCTATTACATCTGGATTTAAGTAGAATATTCGGTACGGAAACTGTGAATTCAGGAGGAAGATAGATGGATTAGAAAAAAGAGTTTTAGGTAGGTAAGGTGGGGTAAGGAAAAAGGCTGAGACAACCCTGAAGCTGCACGAAGGTTATCAATTGAATTCTTGAAGTATCAGCCTTATAACAGATTGGGTTTAACTCCTTACTGATTTTTATTTGGTACCAACCTGAATATGCTAATTAAATTAGTTAGCAGCAGTCAGGAGGTTTCACTCACTGGGGAGCATCAGATACCACGGGAAGAAACTGCACGATGCCAAGTCACAGAACGACTCAGTTTTACCACGATGTGTGGAGACAGAGGAACACGGCTACAGGTGAGCAAAAGATGATGCTCTTTGGAAGCAACGACAAGAATTTCCGTTAAATATCAGGACTCATCAGTCAGAAGTAAATGAAGAAGAAACCAAGCATGCTTTATGTAGAATGGGAATTTGCAATTAAAAAAGTTAAATCCTATTGTGCATCATTTTTCCAATAGACAGAAACACAAAGAACTCAATTTTCAATACCATGCAGAATTTTGTACATCTTTGCTCAAGAAAGATGAATTACAATGCATACAAGTATCGCAAAGAACTGCGTGGATGATGAAGTAGGAACAGAGGATAAGATTAAAACAAAATTGCTTATTTAGCCTAGAAAATTAGCTAGATTTTGTGCCAGTAAATAAACAAGGGAGAGAGAAGAACAGTTATACTATAAGGCAAAGCCAGAAAAAAGAAAAAGTAACCTGGCTGAAAACCAAGGTTAAAAAAAAATAAAGGTTTCTAACAGTCAGAAAAATTAAGCTCTGGAATAACCTTCCAGCTCTCCAGAGGAGGAAGGAACTGAACCAGTTGTGTGATGAGGCTATAGCCCTTTATGAAAGAAGGTGTGATGCTGATGCCTGCAAAAACCACTTGATTACCCATGAGAGCACACGCAGCCCGTTGGTCACCACCCGTGCTGGTTGCTTCATTCTTGTATTTCTACTGTCTTCATATACAGAGTGTCAAACTGGATGCTGCATCACCAGAATTGCAGACTTCTCACGTCACCTTAAATTAATTATTTGCTCACGAAGTTTAACGCAGATACATCACAACCCAGACAGGTGAAAGGCCAAAATCAGAAAATTACCTAGCCATTAAATAGGCTTTGGTAAAATGTGCGATATCTCAGAAAAGCATAGCCCTTAAAAAGGCAAGAATATCTTGTTACCAAGTGTCAGACAAACGTGATCCGGAGCGGTACAGAGCTGGATAGTACACAACAGCAATGCTGGAGACACCAGCTCCTGCGTGCTGCTCAACAGTGGTTTCTAGTTTCCAGGTATTTGCAGTGTCAAATGTTAGAAGTTACCTTACAAAATACCCGCTGAAAAGCAGCTTTGCTTCTAACTCAGCCAATTTAATTGTATCTCAAAGCAAATTTTAAGGAACCGCGGAATGTGATTTCCTGCATTCAGCCCGATACACCCAACCAGCCCCACAGCGCTGGACGCACCAGGCTGAGACCCAGGTCCCACGCCCCAGCACTTGCCTGCAAGGAGCAGTTGAGCTCTTAAGGACGCTGAATAAATGGGACTGAAAATCAACTTTCTGAGGGAGATGCCCCAGGATTTAGTGTTGAGCACCTCTAAGTACGAATGAGAACAAGCTCAGTGTGAAGCCAAACCTTTATGCTGCAAAATTTATTACCCCTTTTGGATTTTACTAAAGCCAAGCTTCAGGAAACAGAAACTTGAGACCAGTCATCTGCCAATATATCGATATAATAAAATACAGCTTCACTAACTTTACCAGACGCATCCAAAGAAAGGCAAGGATCCCGCACTAGTCATACAGTCAATTACTATACTCGCTAATAAACAACTAGCGGTAAAAGCATACAGTTCTGGAGTCTTTTTTTTTTTTCCCCATTTTTTTCAGATTCAAGTTATTCTTGTACATGAATACAAATTTTTTAAAATATTTTTAAAAAACTCCAACAAGGTACTTGCTTATTTATGAGAGGACTAGAAGATATTCATACCATAATCATATACCAAAGTAAAAAAATAAAAATAAATCTAGAGTTATACACCAAGCACACCACCACAGTTTCTTGATGTTAAACCAGTAAATATTGCCTATATTATTCCTTTAGAGAAAATTTATTGTCCCAGGAGCCATTTCAGGTTTGGTCCTTGCATCGTACTGAATATGGCATTCTAAAGCAGACATATAATCACCTAAAAAAGGACACTTTCTCAAAGCAAGCAGACCACGCTCCAATACCCCTACGTTTCTGTTGCACTGCAAACCACCGCACGCTCGCTGGGAAGCCCCTGCAGCTTTTCTAGCTGCAGACACCGAGTCTGGAAGCAAGCAAGAGGAGTTCAAGGTACCAAGGGGCTGCTCCTACCAAGCTGGATGAAGGCAGGATGAGAAGTTTGCCTCTCACCAGCCAAGGTCAGAAGGCAGAGCAGACGAAGGCTCAGACAGAAGACAGTTACCACTCATACCCCATCCACACCGAGTTGCTGTTTAGCAGTTTGCTTTTACTGCCTGCTACACCAGCCCCTCAACAGTGGGTACTGCGCTCCTCGGGATGTGGAAACCAGTCTTTCTGCACTGGGTTAATTAATAAACCAAAAACAAACAAACAACAAAACAAAAAAACCAAAACAACAAAAACAACAAAAAAAACCCTAAAAAGACCCCCAAAAAACACCACCACCATGAAGGGATTCAGAGCCAGCTGGAGCATACAGCCAAAACTTTCCACGAAGGCATCAAAGAACTTCCAATCTCTTGCATTAGAACAGAAAACCAGAACAACACAACTCTCTAAAGACAGAAAATGCAGATCTACTGGGAGAAAATGTTTTATGAAAAAAAAAAAAGTACCTTCTTCAGATCTTCATTCCACTCTCGTATCCAGCTACTTCCAGCAGCCTCCAGAGCCCCAGAAAAATCTCTTCTCATGACCTCAAGGTGCTGGTCAGAGCTCTCCTCGCTGCAGAGGAACCCCATGCTCCAGCCAGGCATCCCAGGGGTACCACCCCCAGCCTCCTCCCAGGTGAGCAGGCTCCACAGCCCCACCTCCCCAGCCCCACCACACTTTCATTTGCTCCCCAAACAGACAAACAGCTGCAGAATAAATATTGATAATGCAATAAAACCAGTAAGCATTGCATCACAGAGAAGTACAGCCTCACAGAGCAAGGACATGGCTCATAACATATGAAAGAACTGAGGTCACATCAGATATGTTGCATACACTCCTAACATTCAAAAATATAAATAAATATCAAAAAATATCCATCTGTGCAGTTCTGTCAAGGTGCAGGAGGGGAGACGCGTGTCCTTCGGCTCCGAGAGCTCTCACCCCTGCCTGGCACTCCGAGCTGTGAACGCTCAGGACAAGTCACAAGCTAAAAGCTTTTCAAGTCTTTAACTGTGTGCATAGAAATCGCTGTACCACTCCTTTTTAACAGCAAGCACATCTATTGACTTGTCTCAAGATTGTCTTGTTTCAGGCTAGATAAAGTAAACATATGAAAACTAGAAATTTGTACGGCTTCATATTGAATCAAGATGGGCATAAACTCCAACAGTTTTTTTAGCTGGACATGTACAGAAAATCCACAGAATTCTTGTTTATCTTTCTATGCTGCATATGACGTTTGCTTTACTGACTTCCCCTCCTTTACTGCCTCAGTGGCAGCACTCTGTGTTTGAATTACTGTTAAAAGTTCTAGTTTGCTTCAACTTTGTCAAATCCCATCAACAAAAATCCTCTCTGCACAACACCAGAAAATTTCTTGGGTTCACTGGGTTATTTCCATATTACAGGGGTGGAAATTCACCGTGTTTTATGATGCTCCTGCCAATATACTTTATCCCTATCGTGGCCTTAACATTAAACTCTGACAGGTATTATTTCCAAGTGGTCTGAAATGCTGTGCTGGTAAATGAGACTGAATCCCCAGGTGGTCCTGGCTAATTTGCATCACTCCCAGAGATCTCCTCATTTGACACCTTGAAAAATGATGATGATCTACTACAACCTGGCTTAATTAATTGAACTGTTCCTCCCCCCTCCTCCCCCATATTAACACACCTGATGTGCAGAATCAGTAATCTGAATAATTACAGCAGTGAAAGCAGGGACACTGAAGGAGAATATAGCAAAATGTAAGAGAACAAGTTTTATTAAAAATAAGTCAGTCACCCATAAGCGAGAACTCTGGATAAAATTAACAGTAAAACCCATTTTTGCTGTTTCTGATAAACAAGCATTTAAATGTCAATTGTCTATAAAATAGAGCAGGTATTTCTGCCATCTTTTTGAAGACGTTTCCCCAACTCCTTGTTCAGGACTCATCCCATGTTAGGGACATGTTTGTTTGTAAACAGGGACTTTATTGTAACTTGTTCTATCGGCAGCCTCGAGAGCGGAGGCTGGGACAGGACTGCGGGTCTCGCAGCGAGCTGCACCTGTGCTCCTCCGGTGGAAAACCCTTGTCGGCAAGCGAGAGGAAAGAGACATTTTTCAAAATAATTTTTATAACTAGCAAGTCTAAATATTACTACAGAGATTAAGCTTTTAATCTTTTCTTCTTTAATTTGATACAAATAAGAATTATTTCAAAGGAAATTAGAAGACACAATGTCATTATCCGCAGGACTTCTCCTTATAAATTCTCACAGACAAATTCATAGATAGCTTTATATTTTAAATAGCATAATAGTTTAGATAATATGTCTCCTAGAAAGCTTATTTCAGATAAATAAGCAAATAATGACAACAAACTCCCTATCTTTTTGGATGTTGCCAGCACGGTGGGATGCGGAGGAGCCGAGTGCCACTGTGATGAGCTCTCCCCATCCGGCACAGCCTGGGCGCGCATCCTCCCTCCTGCCATAACCCCACTTGTACCTTCTGCCTCCCCTCCGCCCCCGGCCAAAATAACTGAAACCCAGAGAGAGGCTTCAATTCATTTGTAACTCTTTGTGCCCAATTAGTGTTTGTCATGAGCCAGTTTGGGAGCTGAGGATTAAGAAATTAAGGGATAGCTTTTGTACGCAACGGATAATTCAATCCCATCCAACGTAATCCAGAGCTGTTAATTACAAGAATCCAAACGTGCACACACTCTTCTCTGTGATAGGAAACCGGTGTTAATCATCTGACTCCCTCTTTCCATTATCTCTAAATCATTATTTCCTGCTTGCTGGTAATAACATTATTTGATTGGGCAAGCAATGCAGCCCACATTTTTAAATTAATATGTTTCATAATACAGTATGTATATAGATTTGCATAATGAAGTGAATGGAAAGATAGTAATTTTATCCCAATAATATACTTTAGAATTTACAGTAGTTAATTCATCTCCAGTGATGCTGGAGGAGAGTGGAATATGGACTGGTATTTTTTATTTTGCACGGTTGATCTGTGCAAAATTAGGTACCTGAGTATGGGTTGAGGCACATATTGAACCATTTTTCCAGGAATTCTGAAAAGACAATCTATCTCCCTGTCTTCAAGCTAAAACAAAGCATCACAATAGTGGGGGCTCAAAGAGACAATGGGATCTCATGGTTCACACCACTGATACCCTTCTTTTGGAAGATTTCTGAGGTAGGGAGAAAATGTCTTGTTTTCTTGTGTCTTTAAGATTGCGTTTCACCACCTACTACAAAGGCAGAGCAATAGTACATTTTTCTTATTATTCTGAGTATTCCAGACATCTGGAAAAAATTAAAAGTCTCTTTCAAAGAAATATCCTACATTTTGTAAATTAAAGCCATGTAACAGTCACAATTGACATTTTAAATATTTATCTGAAAACAGTGTGAGAGCTACTGACTGAAAACTACAATTTCCTATGGTAACAAGCAGTTTGACTTGTCTTAATATAACCCTTTATAGCAGTTAAAGACGAGCAAAACCTTCCCATTTACTATTCAGAACCTTCAAAGAAATTGATTTTTTTAATTTAGTTTTAACTAAAATGGTCAGGCTGCAGTCCTTAATCGAGGCTGTTCTTGACAACAAGGAGCGAAGGCCTCGTCAGTAACGAGAGGTGAGCGGCTTGGCCGGCGCATGTGGCACGGCCGCTGCCTGCCTACCATCGCTGCTGTGCTGGCTGATGCTGACCTGCAAACCACCCAGTGCGCTGGTCCGCTCTCAGATTTTACATATTTTGAACTGAAGCGTGATAAATTAAAAAGAGACAGACATTTCCCCCATGATGCTGCTGCAAATCATTGACAATTCTGCAATATTTAGCTATGGAAAAAGCAAAATGCTTTTAGTACTGAAAATGTTGTGGTGAGGAGCCCGGCTGGTGCATCCAGCAACGCATGGGAGGGCTGGCGGGAGAGACCAGACACCCTGGGCACTTCGGGGGTCCTTAGCAATTCCCAGGGGTTACACAGGGGAGGTATTTCTGCAGCAGAAGGAGCGAACCTGCACATGCTCTAGTAACACACAGGTATCTAGCCCACTATATTAGGATTATAGAACTCATTAGTCTTTAAAATGTATCTACATTCATTTCCCTTTCTGTTACACTCATGTACTGATGAGAAGTTTTAAAAAAAATCTGAATTAGGTTAAAAACTGAAAAAAGCTGTAGTTGCCCCAGATGAGCTGAAGTAGCCGAACACGCACACACTCCCAACGTGTTGCAAAACAGCACGGAGCGCTGCTCCGGAGGGAGCACAGAAACCTCTTCAAAGACAGTTTTACTTGGCCCATGCAATCAGAGGCACACTCTGCATCATACGAGGAGAATCAAAGGCTCAGGTCCTTGAAAGCTTCTTGGGTATTTACTTTTTAAATCTGCAAGCAATAGGAATTAAAACACTGTCAAAGGTCTGGGTCCAAGTGACCCAGCCAAGTTCAGTGCAGAGCATATGTAAGAAAGATGACGTCTCCTAAATGCAAAGCTCCTAAATCCACTGGGCCTTGTTTGTCCCCACCATAGTTATAAGCATTAATTTTTCACATGGAATTTTATGCAGGTGAAATGCACCTATAGGGCCTAATGCACAAACAGATTTACTTTGCATAAGCAAAGACCGACCTAAACAACATCAAGGTCTCGATATGGAGCTCCATCGATATTTTTTGCAGAGGCACTTTTCTCCCTGGATAGGCTGAACCTGGATTTGGCATTGTGCTAAGAAATGTAACATTCAGGAAAAGTTCAAGCAGAGATCTCATTACTGCCTCGGGATATAGGACTTTATGATCCTCACAACAGTTTTCAGTTTATAAAGTCAAAATTAACATTCCAGATTGAAAATGTAACCTGAAAGAGTTCTGAGTCATTGGAAGCATCCCACTTTTAATTAAAAGTCTTTCTCTACAGCTGGGCATGCTGTAGTCACAGTTTAGTTTGTTAATTATGGTGTGCAAGGACCACTACGCTGTACTCCTAGTGAATGATTTAGTAACTCCAGCAATATAAAATCCTCTCTATAGTACTGGCCCACCAAAGACAAAAGAGGTAATTACTGTGCCCAAAGCACTTTAACTTCATTTATACTCTACACTGTGAGCACCATCACAGTGCCCTAAATCACAGCATTGTTATTTAGTCCTCAGCAGCCTTTTCCTTGTGAGACGTTCAGCATCATCTTTCGCTTACAGCTACTTTGGGGCAAAATCCGACGTAAAGGATTATGTTTGCAAAGGGGATACGCCATACATTAACAAACTTGCTATTACAGAAGAATTCATTGCCATTTCAGGCTCAAACAGCGGTTCTCATGAGTCTTCCTGTGCTTGTAAGACATGAGTTACAGCATAAAGTCTGCTTAAGAACTTTGTTCAATTCAGTATACAATTAATTTAGCGATGCTCCTAACATTCATGTCATTTTTTTACTCTTTTCAGCTCTGGAACATCTTGATATGCCAGAATTGAATATGAAATAACATCTTCTAGATAACCTGCATTTATTGAAATTTCTGTGTCTCAGTTTCCTGAGATGTTTCATTGTACTGTCTGGCACCTTTCCCAAACGAATAGATGAAACATTGATGTGCTGGGGAACAAAACACCCAACAACAGGATCTGTTCAGAAAAATATCTGACGTGTGATTTCCCATGAAAGTAACTCTTGTTTGTGCTGGGGTGTGTGTACATCGCTTGCTTGGAGTCTACATCTCTTCAGAATTGATATGAAAAGACAAAGTAAAAGACCTAAAAGGAAAAGGAAAGTTATAATTTTAAGGTGAAGCATAAACATTGTCAAAAGCATTAGAGCTAGTGTAATTTGGCTGCCTCTTTCCTGGGCTGCTTCCGTAGCAGACATAAATCAGAGGAAATCACAGCGTGAGAGGCTTTGGCAAGACAAGGGGATCCTTTCCCCACTTCAGGAGCTTAAAAACTGAGCCTAAAAGCCTCGCTTGAGTGAGCATGATAGTTGGCCCAGCAACTTCCCCAGTTATTTATTATTTATATTACCTGACACAGGTTAACCCCCTTGTGTTAGGCATGTACAAATATAGAACAGAAAGAACGGCCCCTGTGCTTACAATTACATCACGTAAGACAGAGGGAAATGATTGAGAGCAAATCGCATCGTGGCTGACAAGGCTGAGCTTACCACAAACAGCCCCCGTGACTTCTTCCTTCAGGAGACAGAGAGTTTCTCAGACACAATTTCTCAGTGTCTTGAGGCTGTCCCTTAAAATCAAATATTGATTCAGTATTATCTGGGTTTCTCAGGGGGGAAAAATGAATATGCATTTTCCTAAGCATATGTAGTTTTGAATACCAGGGTAATTTTAACGGTCTGCAGATAAGCTGAATGAACATTCAACAGCTAATACATTGTTTATAGAAGCAGTGCATGCATTAATATATACTGTTTACCATCACCTCGGCTGACCCTCTTTGTTTATTCATCAATAGCAGTCATTTGGGAGAGTTTCAATCTGGCAGAGTTCTGCCCTGGACTCAGCAGGTTACCTTCCCATAATGTCGAACATGCTGTAGTGAAGTTAATTAGACATAAGTAGCATATTTTTTTTCCTACAGAATGTAATTTGTTGCTTGGAGAGCTGTGTTCATCATTCTAGATGCAATAAACATCAGGAGAAGTGTTGAAAACTGGTAGAATGAAGGAAATAGGTGTAAAACAGAGGGAAAATGAGAGCAAGTTTCATGAGATTAAAAGATAGGTTGATTCTAAGAAGACAGAGGGTGCCTTTTTTTTTGCCAAATGGGGCTATATTAACAACTAAAACATGCGAGCACCGTAAGGTATGTATTTTATTCAGATTAACCAGAATGAAAATCTATCCTGTTACATTTATCTGTCAGATGCTGGAAATACATCACAGCATAGCTTTAGCCTCCTGTTTTGTCATCTGTCAGATGCTGGAAATACATCACAGCGTAGCTTTAGCCTCCTGTTTTTGTCTTCTCTCCAAAGAATTAACAGAAAGATTTTCATTTTCTATCTGATATTTTTAACTACGTGTAGGTAACCCACTCAAGCCAACCGCTGTGTAGCAGTTGGTCAAAGGCAAACTGAACCTCAAATGCAGAAAGCAGAAGTAAAAGAGCCCTTGGAACACACTGAACTTTGGGGAAAAAAGTCTGTGACAGCTCTTTAAGTATTGTAGAACCGCATCACTTTGTATCAGCTGATAATCTGGTTCATACATTTTGCATTAATAGAGAACTTAAGGGCTGCATACTGCTTGGGAAATTCATATCCGTACTTCCATTGTGTTCTACTGGCTACTAATTTGTTTTCCAATGTGAACGCAGTCATATGAAGCTATGTTACAATGTTACTTGGGAGTAGCAAATTGGTTCTATTAATCTTATTTACTATAGCTATTTTGAATTTGAGATTGTAAGAACTGTATTGTGTTAGAATAGGTCACCTTGCCCTAATCAATACTAATCAGCTACGGGGCTTTTTGAGAACAGTGTGGCTTGCTGTACTCTTACTGAAGTCTCACCCTTCTTGCCCGCGTGTGTCTTTGTTCTCTTTTGCTTTTCAAGAGGATAAGAATCCGAAAAAAGCAGGTAATCTGTACCTATATTCGTAGATTAAATTCAACCACAACTAGTGCAAAACAAAAGAAAATAATGGGCTGCGTTGGCAAAGGCAGCTCAATAATTAGTTTATAGCTAACAGATTATATTAAATGTTGTATTAAGGAGAAGCAGAACTTCTGCTCCCTTGATGTTGCATTTAGCAATCAAAGCTGTCCATATGATTACATTTTTCCTCCCCTTCAAACTCCAGTCTGTTTGTTTCCTCCTTTATTATTTCTGGTTGGCATTAAATTAGGACTGCATAAAACCTTAAGGTGATGGGTTACCAATATTATTCAGGGGATGCAATAGAAAGCAAAAGTACTTAAGGAGTACGTTGAGATCATGTAGCCAGTATTTACTGTTCAAGGCCTTTGTCCTTTTATCCACTCAAAATAAACTTCCCCAGTGCCCTTCCAAAATTTTGCTCTATAGCTGGCTTTTATTTAAGCAGTTTTAATGTCTGTACACCTCTGCAGATACTGCCTACTTAATTATTCTGCATTTAGAATGACAGATCTGTGGCACCCTGACAAAGGATTATTAATAATGCTCTCCAGGAAAGCAGAACCAACAGAAAACAATTAAAAAAAAAACTTCTGGCAGATTAAATTCCTCTTCTCTTCCCCTCTTTCCAGCAAGGGAATCAGTAACCCTTTTTTACAAAATACGGTTGCATAATAATTCATTCAGGAGTAGAAATCTAAGAGCAGGGCTTGCTAACTGGAGACTGTTGGCACGTGAGTGACCGGCAGACCT